>NC_053154.1:339563609-339587012 GCF_016835505.1 Polypterus senegalus | reverse complement strand
GACAAATAGCAAGGCCATCAGTAGGAGACAAACTGGTCAAGACGAGGGTCTTCTGGCCCGTGTCTTATTGTATTGCAGTCACACTAATTACACCTGCAGCGTTCATTTCTGTGTTTCTGTGGTCACGAGGACACGGTCAGAAGTCTCACAGTAGGACCTCCACTCCTAATAATCATAAATAATTCTGTTCCTTCTTCATCAGACGTCACGCAGATTCAAAGCCAAAGGCCAGTAGGCTGTTAATTCTGCAAATCCACTTTCAGTCTGTGCTTGGCACTCCAGCTATTGTCATGTCCATTGTTCTGCTGTCTATTATAAGGGGTCTTTATGAAGGGAAATTTGAAATGCAAAGATATTTTAAGACTTCAGAAGAGGAAAATGAAAGTAAATGAAAGTAGCGAGTGAGAACTGAAGAGATGATGTGTTAAGTTGACCCACCTGATTATTCACTCAGTAACGCAGCTCTCTTCTTCTGCAGAAAAGTCACAACGCACCAATGCAGGTACAATATTTGAACTGGGGTCTCTGGGGGTCTTTCAAGTCTCACTCTTTATTGGACTCATTAAGTTTATTTCTTTATTTATTATTTTACAGAATGGAGGAGAATATGCAGCTCAGCAGGTACGGTTGATAAGCTGGTCATGAAATTCTCATTTTCTGTGTCTGTAGTCTTTGTGTCTTCATGTTAAACGTGTCACCTTCATGACCATGACAAGCAGCACCTTGTGAGCTCTGTGACTGTCCCCCAGGTCTCAGTTAATGGCTGAGGTCCCTCTGTGTGGGTGACATGGTGACACAGTGGTAGTGCTGCCATCTCACAGTAAGGACACTGGGGTTCACATCCTGGGGGCTCCTTGTGTGGAGTTTGCATGTTCTGCCTGTGACTGTGAGGGTCTCCTCCGTGTGCTCCAAAGACATGCAGGTTAGGTGGTCCGGTGACGCTCAGTTAGCCCTGATGTGTGTCTGAGTGTTTGCCCGCTGATGGACTGGCGTCCCGTCCATGGGTTGTTCCTGCCCTGCCCTGATGCCTGCTGTGATCGGCTCCATCTGCCCCTCGACTCTGCCCTGGATAAGCAGGTTATGACAATGGATGGCTGCTTGTTCTGTGTGTTTAAAGGCAGATGAGCTGCTAGTTAAGGAACAGGAAGACCTCAGCCTCTACTGCCCCCTGGTGGTCTCTTTGAATATCGCTAGTTCTCTTATTCCTATGAAGTTCACTAAACAGTCCTCTGTCATAAACAGCTGGATTCTCCTTGGCAGGCGGACATTACTTTATTTTGTGTTCCAAGAACATCAGACAAGTCAGTAAAGACAGAACTAAAGACCGGACCCTCCTCGTGCAGACACAACTCCTCAGATGTCTTCCTCGGTACAAAGGATGCTCGTTTGTCTTGTAGACTTTATTCTCAGAAGGTCATTTTGATTCGGTGGTCTCGTACCGATTAGCACTGCGTCATTGTCACTAATCCTGCTCCTTAAAGACTCCATGATGTCCCTTCTGTCACTTAGGACCCTCTTGTGTTTCAGTGCAGACCCTTTCTCAGGCCCCATTTCCAGCATGTCGATGTTGAAGTATTTGTGAGATGACAACACTGAGGACACACTTGAGGTTTTCACTCCCAACGTTTGCTCTTTTTAAAGTAAACTGAGTGCTGCTGAGTCCTCACAGGGCCCGCTGTCCATTCTCAGCCCCTCAGTGTCCAGTCCTGTCCCCTCTTTAGTGCCACTTTGTGTTTTGTCCTGCTGTCCTGTCCTTTGTCATCACTATCAGTGTTGTCACCTTGTATGTCCTCTTGTCCCCCTCTCCTTATTAAAGCCCCCTCACCTGTACTGACTGGTCACATGGTGTCTCTGCTGACTGATGACTTGTGACACTTCATCCTCATCACTGACAGGCGGCCCTCTTGTGTTGTTAGATTCAGGTCATAAATTCAGTGCCCCCCATTGTCACTTCTGACAAGGAACTGAGAAACATAAAGTGGGGGGTCTGCTAAATAAAAGGCCACCAACACAGTGTAAGGACGAGAAAAGTGACAGAGTCACCGACAGAGCAGAGCAAAATGAATCAAAGTGGACAGGAATGACAGGAACAGGAGGACAACAGGCCAGGGGGGACATGAGACCCTCAGGTTAGTGACGACAAGTCTGAGAGCTGCTGGTGAGTCTGTGAACGAGTGCCAGGCCTCACTGGTGGTCTTCTTGTTTGTGTCTTTAACAAATCCTCGCTGTGTGATTCGTCTTTTATTAAAATGTTCACAGCGTGGTGATCAGGCTCTTTAGGGTTAAATGAAGATAAAATGGAGGAGGTCAGAGGTGCGACTACACAGGGGGCCGAGCAGTGACACAGAGACACACGAGGGGCTTGGTGGGCTGAGAACTGAACACGTGCTGTTTGACGCTTTGTCTTTTTAATGTTCAGGTCCTTCAAGGAGTGTAAATGTGTTGTTGTCTTCCTCAAGTCCCCTGATTTCCTGACGCCTTCCTCTTTTCTTCATCTTCTCCTCCTCAGCTGATGTCACTTTTGACCCTGAGACTGCACATCCATATCTCATTGTGTCTGAAGACGGGAAAGAAGTGAGACACAGACACACGCGAGAGAGAGTGACGGACAATCCAAAGAGGTTTGACCGCAGCCTTGTGTCCTGGCCAGAGAAGGATTCACGTCAGGGAGACACTACTGGGAGGTGGAGGTCGGGGAAGACTGAGTGGACTTTAGGAGTCGCCAGAGAGTCGGTCAACAGGAAAGGGGATTTACACTGACCCCATATGATGGATACTGGACTGTGTGGCTGAGGAATGAGAACAGTACAGCATTACAGTTCTGTTTCTACCCCTGAGAGTGAAGCCCCAGACAGTGGGGGTCTTTCTGGACTATGATGAAGGTCAGGTCTCCTTTTACAATGCCCAGTCCCGCTCTCACCTCTACACCTTCACAGACTCCTTCACTGAGCCCCTCTATCCGCTCTTCAGTCCTTGTCTTAATGACGGTGGTAAAACGCGGCCCCTCTGGTCATCTGCCCCCGCTCACACACTGACCCTCTGTATTAATGTTGTCTGTCCATCTCTGAGCAGCACAAAGCCGATGGAGACTTTCTTTAACATTCAGACCACCGAACTCAAAGCCCCTGAGGTGTCCTGCTGTTTGCTGCTCGTCTGATTTTCATTTTCAGGATTTCTGTGTTTAATGAGACATCAGGACTGAACACTTGGGATTTTTAAATGGCGTCGGATCAAAGCGTCGGCTCCATCATCAAATGTGAATCTGAGGGTCTGAGAATGAACAGAAATCCTGAGTGCGCGTCTTTAATTTGACATTCAAAGAGGAATTCAACAAAGATGGTCGTGTTCTCCACAGCACTGGATTGGTTTTCTTCAGTCTTTGTGTGACGTCACTTGCTGGTGGTCAGTCCTGATGACCCTGAGGTGCCCACTTTGTGACATTAAAAGACATGAAGAGTGTGAGCTGAGCAGAAGAAATCTGAGACCCTGAATATCGAGACCACCGTCCATTTTGTAACTCGCTTATCTAATTCAGGGTCACAGGGGGCTGTCAATGTGGGGGGCAACACGGATAAGAACCAACCTGTGACACCAGAGCTGAAGGCCGGACCACCAATCACTGTGCTACTACGAGACCACCGATCAGACAAACCTGAATTCCTATCTAGCGTTATATACTTCTATTGTTAAACGTGGACTGAAATACACAACACTGTAAGTCTGCTGAGAAGTTCATCAACACTGAGATGAGTTTGTGATGAAATGAAATAAAACAGAAAGGGACGTCAAATGAAATAAAGAAAGGCAGGAATTACAAAAAGAAATCATCGACATCAGTGAGGTGACACGGCGCTGTCCTCTGTAAGAAAATGGCTTCTCGTGAACTTCTCTGAGGGTCCACCTCACAGTCCTGAACCTCCGGCAGACTCGACGTCATTTCAGTGACACACACAGGTGGTCTGCTGCAGTGCTGGAGTCGCAGTGTGTGACAGAAATGACAATAATAAGTTTAATTACTGAACAGAGTGCTAGACGTGAGAAAAGAACTGAAGAAACAGAATTACAAAAATGGACGACTTCACACAAATCAGAACAATTAAAAATGACAACAGAATACAGAATTGTGTGTGAATGGCACCTCTTGTGGTCATGAAGTGTAATTAAAATAATTAAAAATGGACTCAATTCATCAATCCAGTCCTCGTCTGAATCAGTTTATTTATTGTGCATTTGAGTGTGAAGGCGTATGTGAGACTCAGAAATGTCACTTTGTCTGTCATTTATAAATGAACTCAAATAGAGTCAGGGACAGAGCTGCAAGTGTGTTTGTCTGGTGTTACCAGTTACCAGGGGATGTGCGACTGGGAGAACTGGGAGAAAGGTCATGTGACACCAGGAGAACACGTTAACTCCACAGAGACGCTGAGCATGATGGGAACTGAAATTAGGAGTTGTTACATTTGTTGAACAGAAGCCTCTACAAATACACGTCGGCCTGCAGTATGAAAGTTGAGTCACTGATGAGATTTGCTGAGTGACTTTGGAGTTGTAGATAAACTCGTGTCATCAGCGTGATCTTCATGCTCTTCCTCTCACTAATCACAGTCACTGCTCTCGTCTGCACACCACACACATGTCGGTGGTCTTACTGTTCGTATCTTTGACTTTCTCACATGTTAATGAAACTCTAAACGTGATGTTCGTGTTTGTCAAGCAGACAAGTCAGAGTTTCCTGTAATCTACACACTTGTCACTAAACCTGAACTTGAATGTTTGCCCGTCTTCTCCTTTCTTGGAGGAACATTTTGGAAGAAGAAGCTGTCAGGTTCAACATGAATGAATGAAACCTTTGCTGTTTGTTGAATTTTCACACCCAGATAGTGAAATACGTGACATAGAAAATGAAGAGCAGCAGAACAAAGTGTGACAGGTGAGGTGTGACTTTGAGGAAGGCCACCAGATATGTCATTAGATGGAACTTCATGCACTTGTGTGCGTAGATGAAGAAAACTTGAAAAGTTATGTCAAGACTTAAGCTACTTGAGTTTTTAAGAAAAGTAATTTCAGTGACGTGTGTCTGAGGAAATATTTTATTTTTATCTTTAAAGTATTAAAAGTTCAGATTTATGTGACTTTCATGTTTAAAAAGATGCCTGAATAAATACAAAAAGAAAATTGTTGGATTTCAAATTCCACTGTTAATTCTGTTCATGCCCACACATTAATTCATTTAAACATCAATCCCACTGATTTGTCTGGCTGTCTGTTTTTATGTTTTTCTTTATTTGTATTCCTAATATTAAAGACTGCATTCATCCTAAATACAATAATTATTGTGTTAAGTTGTCACGATGTAAAATGAAAAGACTCCGAGTCCACAGACGACACATTTAATCCAACAATAGAAAGCCGCTAACAGACTCAAACTTCCCGTTTCTGTTCCTTTCTTTTTCTCTTTTTCCACAGCCCGCTATCCCCACCTAGTGGCAGAAGGACAGAACACCACGTACTGTAAACACATTTAGATTTGAAATACAGCTGTGAACTTCACTGACACCCTTCAGATGAGTCCTTGAGTTGTGGCAGAAACCTCCATCCAAAGTGACTTACAAATCACAACAATCGATTTCATAATTCAGTCATACAGTAGCCCCCCGGTGGTCTCAGGTCAAGTCAGATCTTTTCATTCTCTCCTCTGTGGGCGAAAGAAATTGCAGACTCGACAGCAGGTGATGTTTTTCACAAGTTCTTGTTTATTCTACATCAGGAGTCACATAAAGTAGAGATCCAGAGAGCACAGTTCGTCGCAGCAGGCTGTTCCTCTGAACCCTGAACAACGGCTAGGGGGAGCTTTAAATACCCCTCTATCTTATGATTCTGTAAATGATGTAATATCTGAACTAGACATTATCTAAGTTTCTCTTAAAACTTACAGAGGCCTTGCACATATGCCCTGCAATCTTATGATCTTTCTTCTTTCCTGAGCCATGTACTTTGAGGAAGTTAGGCATTGGGTAACATATTTTTCTCAGTTCAATAAATCAAGCTTTCTTTTTTACTGGCAGAGCACTGTTATGAAACTTAGTTACCAAATACACAGGGCACAAGGTGCCGAGGAGAACACTCTTCTTCGACACCTCTGATTTAGATGACAAGACGCCTCGCTGTGTTTCAGGCTCTCCGCTGTTTTCTTTTTTATTGTCCAAATCTCCTGATGGCTCTGAGATGACATTTGTGAATGTGTCTGCCCCTCATCTGAAGTTCTTGGACCTTTTCATGTCACATTTGCTCAAATCTCAATAACAAACAGGATGGTCCTTCTGAACGCTGCATCACTAAAATTCCCAGTAGCCATTGCAGTGTCACTTGTCACTTTGCTGTGAGCCTTCTGTCTCTGAACTGAACATGAAGACCTGAAGAAGCAGAGCGCCAGAGCACATTTGTGTTTGTGTCGTCACACACCGACTTCAGAGGCCTCTTGTTATATTCTGACGCCATCACGTCTCTTACTGAATGGTGAGGAGTGATTAGTGGACCTGCTGAGTTCACTTCACCTCAAGGTGGGTGAAATCGTGGAAATGATCGGGGACTTTGACAAACTCAGTGAAATGCAGTGACATCAATGGGGAAGGAGAAACTGAACCAGTTCTGAGTGGGCTCTACTGGTGTGGTGGTCTTCTAAGTGACCCTGAAGGAGATGGACACATCTGCTAATATGCTTGCCAGACTAACCACTGTGCCACTGTGCCTCCCTGAGATAAACTTAAATGACTACTCCTCTGAAAGATGATTTTATTTTACTACTCCAATGTAGTTTTTTGTGATAGCTGAATAAAATTTAATGCCAAAAGTTTATGATATAAGAACAGCCAATGGTGACCAATGCTGTACAACAACAAATGATGTGAAAAACGTCCATTAAATAAAGAGATAATAAAATCTCACATTACTCGTGTCTCATCATCCACATGTCGGTTATCCAGTCATAAACTCAAAACGTGTAAAACTCAGGCGTATTATAAACAGATACTTCAGAAAAATCAGCGCATGTCACTAACAGGAACTGCAAGTCACATGGGACTGACACTTTGAACTGAAGACAGGACTATTGACCAATGAATAAGGGGGAAGGCGGGTCTTCAGTTCAAAAGCACAGCATTATGGGAATGCCTTTAATGTTGATGACATGTGCTGATTTTTTCTATAAGTATCTATTTAAAAATACAAAAAAAATAAAATCATCCATCAATTATCATACCCACTATATCCTAAATAGAGGGTCACAGGGGTCTCCTGGATCCAATCCCAACCAACACAGGGCACAAGGCAGGAAACAAACCCCAGGCAGGTCACCAGCCCACCACAGAAAAATAAAATCAATGTGTGTAAATGGCGCCCTCTAGTGGTCATGAATAGAACTGAAATTGAACCAAATCCTTCAGTGCTCTTCTTGTTCTCTGTTCATTTTAACTTTAAGGTCCATTTGAGTCACACAATCCACGTTTTTTGATAATTTTAACAACAATTTTGAATGCAGTCAGACCCTCAGCCACACTCCCTCTCAATGGACATTTTGTTCACCACATATTTCAGTTTTCAGGCTTTGTGTTTTCATTGCCATGTCTGTGGTGTCACATTCCCAATGACGACATGTTAATGATGACAGTCGTGTCACTGGAGCCTCCTCTTGTTGTCACTGTATGGTAGATCAGCATCACAGGAGGCTTTGGCTTCCTTGGATCATTAAACAGTTAAATGTCACACTGGACAGGGAAGTCACCACATGTGGGTCACTTGGACCATCAGTAGTGGTCAGCAGGTGTTCAGTGTGGTCATGCTGGGTAGTCAGAAACATGAGGTTATGTTCTTGGTGGCCTTTGTCTTCATCCTCCCTGAGTGTATCTTTGGTGCTTTGGGTGGACAAAATACACAAAAGTACGAAGTCCGTGATGAGTTCTCTGCTGAGGTCTTGTCATGTCTGCTCCAGCATTGTCACCGTGGCACAGAACACAGAACACCACATCAGCAAAACAATTTGTGTTACAATTTACAAAGAGCCCCTCTTTCGAACCGCCACCTTATCGTTGTGGAGAGGTTTGCGTGTCCCAATGATCCTAGGAGCTCTGTTGTCCGGGGCTTTATGCCCCTGGTAGGGTCATCCAAGGCAAACTGGTCCTAGGTGAGGGATGAAACAAAGAGCGGTTCAGCAAACCTTCTATGAATAATGAAAACTTTGGATGCCGTTTTCCCTCGAACCAGACGCGGGTCACCGTGGCCCCCCTCTGGAGCCAGGCCTGAAGGTGGGGCTCGATGGCAAGCACCTGGTGGCTGAGCCTGCACCCATTTGGCTCAGCTAGGCACAGCCCGAAGAGGTAACATGGGTCCCCATTCTCATGGGCTCATCACCTATGGGAGGGGCCAAGGAGGTCGGGTGCAGTGTGAGTCGGGTGGTGGCCGGAGGTAGGGACCTTGGCGGTCTGATCCTCAGCTACAGAAACTGGCTCTTGGGACGTGGAATGTCACCTCTCTGAAGGGGAAGGAGCCTGAGCTAGTGCGCGAGGTTACGCTTTACGCCTTCGGGTTGGGTGACGGGTCCTGACTGTTGTTTGTGTGTATGCGCTGAACAGCAGTTTGGAGTACCCATCCTTTTTGGAGTCCCTGGAGGGGGTGCTAGAGGGCATACCTTCTGGGGACTCCCTCGTTCTGCTGGGAGACTTCAATGCCCACGTGGGCAATGACAGTGAGACCTGGAAGGGCGTGATTGGGAGGAATGGCCCCCCCAATCTGAACCCGAGCGGTGTTTTGTTATTGGACTTCTGTGCTCGTCACGGATTGTCCATAATGAACACCATGTTCAAGCATAGGGGTGTTCATATGTGCACTTGGCACCAGGACACCCTAGGCCTCAGTTTGATGATCGACTTTGTGGTTGTGTCGTCGGACTTGAGGCCAAATGTCTTGGACACTCGGGTGAAGAGAGGGGCGGAGCTGTCAACTGATCACCACCTGGTGGTGAGTTGGCTTCAATGGTGGGGGAAGATGCCGGTCAGGCCTGGTAGGCCTAAATGTGTCATGAGGGTCTGCAGGGAATATCTGGCAGAGTCCCCTGTCAGAAGTAGCTTCAACTCCCACCTTCAGCTGAACTTCGACTTCGTCCCGAGGGAGGTGGGGACATTGAGTCCGAATGGGCCATGTTCCGTGCCTATATTGTTGAGGCGGCTGACCGGAGCTGTGACCGTAAGGTGGTCAGTGCCTGTCATGGTGGCAATCCCTGAACCCGTTGGTGAACACCGGCGGTGAGGATGCCGTCAAGCTGAAGAAGGAGTCCTATAGGACTTTTTTGTCCTGTGGGTCTCTGGAGGCAGCTGATAGGTACCGGCAGGCCAAGCGGAATGCGGCTTCGGTGGTTGCTGAGGCAAAAACTCGGGCATGGGAGGCCATGGAGAATGACTTTCAGGCTTCGAGGAGATTCTGGTCCACCATCCGGCGTCTCAGGAGGGGGAAGCAGTGCAGTGTCAACACCGTATATGGTGGGGATGGTGCGCTGCTGTCCTTGACTTGAAACGTTTTGGGTCGGTGGGGGGAGTACTTTAAAGACCTCCTTAATCCCACTAACATGCCTTCCAATGAGGAAGCAGAGCCTGGGGACTTGGAGGTGGGCTCTCCCATCTCTGGGACTGAAGTCACCGAGGTGGTCAAAAAACTCCTTGGTGGCAGGGCCCAGGGGGTGGATGAGATATGCCCGTTCCTCAAGGCTCTGGATGTTGTAGGACTGTCTTGGTTCACACGCCTCTGCAACATTGCATGGACATCAGGGACAGTGCCTCTGATTTGGCAGAACGGGGTGGTGGTCCCCCTCTTTAAGAAAGGGGACCGGAGAGTGTGTTCCAACTATAGGGGGATCACACACCTCAGCCTCCCTGGAAAAGTCTATTGGGGTTCTGGAGAGGAGGGTCCGTCGATAGTGAACCTCGGATTCAGGAGGAACAGTGTGGTTTTAGTCCTGGTCGCGGAACAGTGGACCAGCTCTTCACCCTTAGCAGAGTCCTGGAGGGTGCATGGGAGTTTGCCCGACCGGTCTACATGTGTTTTGTGGACTTGGAAAAGGCATTCGACCGTGTCCCTCGGGGAATCCTGTGGGGGGTGCTCCGGGAGTATGGGGTACCGGACCCCCTGATAAGAGCTGTTCGGTCTCTGTACAACCGGTGTCAGAGCTTGGTCCGCATTGCCGGCAGTAAGTCGAGCCCGTTTCCAGTGAGAGTTGGACTCCGCCAGGTCTGCCCTTTGTCACCAATTCTGTTCACAACTTTTATGAACTTTTATGGTCTTGTTCAGCGTGAGATCGACAGAAGCGGATCGGTGTGGCGTCTGCAGTGATGCGGGCTCTGCATCGGTCTGTCGTGGTGAAAAAGGAGCTGAGCCGTAAGGCAAAGCTCTCAATTTACCAGTCGATCTACGCTCCTACCCTCACCTATGGTCATGAGCTATGGGTAGTGACCGAAAGAACGAGATCGCGAATACAAGCGGCTGAAATGAGTTTCCTCCGCAGGGTGTCTGGTCTTTCCCTTAAAGAGAGAGTGAGAAGCTCAGTCATCCGGGAGGGGCTCAGAGTAGAGCCGCTGCTCCTCCGCATCGAGAGGAGTCAGATGAGGTGGCTCGGGCATCTGATCAGGATGCCTCCTGGGCCTCCTGGTGAGGTGTTCCGTGCGATCGTCAACCGGGAGGAGGCCCCGGGGAAGACCCTGGACACACTAAAAGGACTATGTCTCCCGGCTGGCCTGGGAACGCCTTGGGATTCTCCTGGAAGAGCTGGAAGAAGTGGCCGGGGAGAGGGAAGTCTCGGCATCTCTGCTGAAGCTGCTGCCCCCGCGACCTGACCTCGGATAAGCGGAAGAGGATAGATGGATGGATTTACAAAGAGCTTTTTACACTTATGAATCACAAACTGAATCGTCACTTGTGCCACCATGTTGTCATCCTGTTTTATGATGATGACAGTCCAAAGTGTGTCTTCATACCCTAAGAGTGAAGTTGGTCAGTAATATAATAAAGAACTTGTTTTATTATGAAATTAAAAGTAAAATTTAAAAGAATTAACACTAGAATTACCAGAGCCTACGAAAAAACTCGTAATTCCGTCCCACCTTAAATCGCTTCTTAAATCTCTTCACACCTCTCCAGCGTCCTTTGTCTTCTAAATGTGCTGATAAAGAGAAGCTTGGAGCAGCCGGCTATTCCATCCCCCCACCAATTTAGAACGTGCACGAACTTCTCTCAGCTCATGTCTTGATTGAGTATCTGGGAGTAAAGTGGAGTTTTAGAGTGGAAATAATAGATCGTTATTTGAAACACACGCATTTCATGTCTGTTCCGTTTCTACAGTAATCTGTGTCAACACATTGTTAAAACAGAAACGTTTTTTTATATTCTAGTAGTAGATGACAAAATGTAGGCATAAACTGTATAATGTATGAAACCTGAAGTCCAAATAGCAAAGAAACATTTTCACAAGAACAACACAATTGCACTTTTATTCAAAAATATAACTGCATAAACAAAAAGCCGCCTTAACATGCGACATTGAGAGCAGTTTATTTTAACTGCCTCCGTGGTTCAATAGACTCAGCCCCCGCTTGGGAATCGAGAGGTCACGAGTTTGTTTTTATTCAGTTTCATATAGCGCCGAACTTACTGCTTTTTACCATTCTTTCCTCTGCATGTCCTGGAGTACAAAAGAAACAGCATACAGCAACATGCGGGGACTGGCAGGAACACTCAATAAAACTGAATAAAAAGAAAAGCAAGTGACGGTGAGATACGAAGAAGGCGGCTTCGCCAGCGTTTGTGTGTCAGAACCCGGTTGGGGTGGGGGGGGGTTGGCGTTAGTATGCATCGTGGTACACTGCAGAGCTATAGCGCGTCTTTAGTGAAAACAGCCGTGTCAGATGGGGTTGTAGGGATTGATTCTGAATGCGACTGAGAGAATGAAAAGTGAATTAAAAAAAAAAAAAGCTAACCTTTACAAGGATCATAAATTGCACCGGCTGTTACAGACTAAAATCAAATGTATGCTTTTATTCTAAAACAGTAAGACTAAGAGCAGTTTACTTCTGAAAACAGAGGGGTGCAGGATCGAACTCGTGACCTCTTGATTCCCAAGCGGGGCTGAGTCTATTGAACCACAGAGTCAGTTACAATAACCTGCTCTCAATGTCGCATGTTAAGGCGGCTTTTTGTTTATGCAGTTATATTTTTGAATAAAAGCGCAATTGTGTTATTCTTGTGAAAATGTTTCTTTGCTATTTGGACTTCAGGTTTCATACATTATATAGTTTATGCCTACATTTTGTCATCTACTACTAGAATATAAAAAAACGTTTCTGTTTTAACAATGTGTTGACACAGATTACTGTAGAAACGGAACAGACATGAAATGCGTGTGTTCCAAATAACGATCTATTATTTCCACTCTAAAACTCCACTTCACTCCCAGATACTCAATCAAGGCATGAGCTGAGAGAAGTTCATGCACGTTCTAAATTGGTGGGGGGATGGAATAGCCGGCTGCTCCAAGCTTCTCTTTATCAGCACATTTAGAAGACAAAGGCGCTGGCGGAGAGGTGTGAAGGGATTTAAGAAGCAGTTTAAGGTGGGACGGAATTACGAGTTTTTTCGTAGGCTCTGGTAATTCTAGTGTTAATCAGACTGAGATCAATTTATAATTTAGTAACATGATAAATCACAAGTCCCAAGATGTCTCAAGCTGTGTGTTTTCTCTTCTTCTTCTCTTTCTGGTGCCTCATTTGTCTGAACTGGTGGCACACTGGTCAGTGCTGTTGTCCCATCCTGGATTCCAGTTCTATTCCCAGTTATCGTCTCTGTAGATGTTCTGACCTCACTATTATGACTTAATAGACCTTCAGGCAGCTGAACTCCCCCCTTTATCAGTTTATCATCCTGCAGACCACCTTGACACGAGCATTGAATCTCCATCTTATTAACAAGAGCAGGCGTGAAACTACAAAGTGAAGAAACAAACAGTCCATAACTCAAAGGCAAGTGAAACAATAGAAACACAGCGGAGTGACAAGTGAAGAGCAGCACACAAATAACAAACGGCTCGCTAACGGGTTCTGAACTGTAAATATTAATACATAACAGTAAACTGGCACAGATATGAACTTACTGATCATGTAACCAAAGGCCTACACAGGCAGGATGAACTTGGGGCCTAAAGAAGGCTTGTAGTTGTCATGGTTACACTAATTTACATTGGGACCGCCCCTCTGTATGGCGGCTCAAGAAGGACAAACATCACAAGGCTCACAAGTTTAGAGCGTTAAACACAACAGTATAGGACAATAAAATAATAATTAATATATGAAGAAATATATCTTGCCTATCTTTGCCAACATGACCCCCACCTGATATCAAACACATCCCCCTTAATGACTGTGATGAAATAATGAGAGAAGTTCAGATACTGGCCTGTTGTAACGTTTGGTTTCCCTTTCCTTGCCAGCTTTAACCTCAGCTGTACAGACTCTGCCATCCCCACTAGGAGCCCCTCTAGTTATCAGTCCAGGGGTCTAATCGTGTCTTTAGACTGACAGTTCCACACTAGGACCACATCTCCAGGTTTAAGGCCCTCCAGTTTGCCACGTACTACATGACTACAGAGTAGAGTTGTGCTGTTTTCCTCCATTTGTCCCTAAAGCCATTGGCCAAACACTGCACTTGTCTCCAGTGTCCCTTGTGCACGTCTTTGTATTGAAGTCCTCAGGAGGACCTTAAACATGACAGCCATTTGGGTGAGCAGTGTGGAAGGAGTTAGTGGCTGTGGGTCCTCAGGGTGATCAGGGTCTATCATTCATATTAGCCATCACTTCAGCCATGAAACTCAAGAGATACTCATGAGTGAGTCTTACTGTCCCTGATTGTAAAAATGTTCAGTCAGGTGTCCTCCGGGTCACATCTATCATTCATTCATACACGTCTGCCTTGTGTGAAGAATGTGAAGGGTTGAAGTCCAGGACAGTCTCGCTCAGAGTGATATCTTTCACCAAAGTCAATGTTAAGGTCTGATGTCATTTATAACTCTTTGAACGCTCCAATAAACAGAGTGGCTGATGTTAACTGAGCCTCTAACAGAGATGAACCATCTGAAGGCACTGATGAAACATGAAGTGTCCTTGGACTCGACCAGCACTACATGGACCACCCTGATACTCACACAGGTGAATCTGACTGCCCTCTGTTACCGGTTTGACGTGAGTCAGAAGTGCAAGGACTGAACTCATCAAGCTCTACGTTAGTAAAGGGAGGTTCTGTACTTACTGCTGGTAAGTCAGCCATCTTCTGAGTGTGAAATACACAACAAAGTTTCCTACAAATGACACATTAAATATGGCTCTGCTTATAACTGTAGTTGCACCAACAACACACAGAGCTCCTCCATGAAGAGACGTCCATGATGTTCAGTCTGCTTGTGGTAATGGCACTAACCAAGAAACAACGTGAAGACTTCCAGGGATTAACAGACGGGTTTCCTCTTTGACAGAAAGTTGAACTTCACTAATATGACTTCCAACTCTGAACGTCTATGGAGGGATCAAGATTTATTAGTGCACTGCCTTTGGGAATGGCTTCTCTGTTCTTGAGAGACTCAAACTCTTTAGCATATGCAGTGCCCTCCATAATGTTTGGGGTCCTTGGTGCCCCCCTGTGTTCCACAGTTTAAAACTACAAAGTAAAACATTCAGATGTGATTAAAGTGCACATTGCAGACTTTCATTAAGGGGATTGGCACACATTTCAGTCACACCAAGTAGAAGTCACAGCACTTTGTCTACATGATGTCCTCCCATTTCAGGCACCATAATATTTGGGACAATTGGTGTTTGTGATTCCTCAGGTGTGTTTCATGGCTTCATAAGATACCTCAGCTCTCTTCTACTGTTTGGAGTTTGGAGCTGCCATTGTTCAACATGAGCTGTGCCAATGAAAATCAAAGAAGCCATTGTGAGGTAAAACACGAGAATAAAACTGTTTGTGATGTCAGTAAAACCTTAGGATGACCGAAATCAACTGTCTGGAATATCATGAAGAAGAACACAGTGGTGAGCTCAGGAATCACAAAGAGACTGGTGGGCCAAGGAAGACCTCCACTGCTGATGACAGAAGAATCCTCACTGTGGTCAAGAAAAAGACCCAAACGCCTGTCTGACAGACCAGAAAGAGTCTTCAGTAGGCAGAGGTGGATGTGACAGAGACGACTATCAGCTGAGGACTTCACAAACAGAAACACAGAGGCCACACTGCAGGATACAAACCACTAGTTAGCCATAAAAACAGGATGGCCAGATTACAGTTTGTGAAAAAGGACTCCAGAAAGTCTGCAGAATTCTGGGAAAAGGACTTGTAGACAGACGAAAGAAAGTGATGGCAAGAGCAACGTGTGCAGACAATAAGGAACGTACCAAGATCCAAAGCAGACCACCTCATCTGTTAAACATTGTAGAGGGTGGTGTTATGGCTTGGGCATGTATGTAGGTCCTGGCACACTCCTCTTCATCGATGAAGGAACTGCTGACAACAGCAGCACAATGAATTCTGAGGTGTGTAGAAACATCTGATCTGCTCAAAGTCCAGTAAAAGCCTCCAAACTTGCTGGATGGCACTTCATCCTACCACAAGGTAACGACCTCAAACAGACTGCTGAGGCAACAGAGGAGTTTTCAAAGCTAAAGAAAAGAAAATTCTTGAATGGCCAAGTCAGTCACCTGATTTAAATCTAATTGAGCAGGACTTCCATATGATGAAGAGAAAAACATAAAGAGGACAAGCAGGAGCTGAAGATGGCCGAGCATCACCAGATAAGATCCTCAGCACCTGGTGATGTTTGTGAATCGTAGACTTCAAGCAGTCACTGCATGTAAGGGATATGCGACAAAGTCCTAAACATGATGGCTTTAATGCAGGGGTTCCCAGCCTTCTTCATGCCAAGGTCCCCTTAGGCTGAGGACTCGCTACTTATCACCATCCAATAAAGAACATACCACGTGTCTGTAATAAACTGCTATACAGGCCTAATGAGTGCAGGTAACTAAACTCTATAAAACAAAGCACTTTCACTATGAAACAAATAGACTGCTCAAAATAAAAATATAAAACTCACTCCAGGCCTATTGAGACATTTGTCTTGGATGTTCTTGCACAGTTTGCCCACTCTGGGTTGCAGCTGGCTTAGTGCAAATCTCAAATCATTTCCCACATGTAGCCGCGCTCTGTTTTTGGTTTTCAGTTCATTCAATGCAGAACGGCCTGCTTCACTCAGGTATGTTGTTTTAAATGCTAAGAGGCATCAGACGGCTTTTTTGCTCAACACTGCGTATTTGCTTCTGAGATTGCTCCAAGATTCTGATAGGGGAATGGCCTAGAATTACATTTTCAAACTTCACCTCAAATCAAGACAATCCTCTTCAGTTCAGGACTCAAATGGATTTCTTATTTAGTTTAAATGACGATTGTCCAGCTCTGGGAAACAGTCGTTGAAGTATTCCTTCAGGTGGGTCAGATGTGATGATATGATAGGTAGGAGTACTGTAGGTCTGCAGGCACATTGGATGTTCCTGGCACCTGGTGAAGGATCAGGAACATTAAAGTATTTCCTTTGTTTAGCTTTTTCTCCCAAAATCCAATTGTTTGTATAAATGCACAAACTTTATCTTGCAAATGAAGTATGCTGTGATCGCGACCCTGCATGCTCTGATTCAAGATATTTAAAAGTTGAAATATGTCGGCCAAATACGCAAGCTTCAGATCCCACAAGTGGTTGTCAAAACTAGCAAACTGGGAGTTCTCAGATGAAAGAAATTCACGCAGCTCTATGCGGAGATCAAACATTAGGTTGTAAAACTGCCCTGTGAGACAGCCAGCGGACCTCCGAATGCAGCAGAAGGCTTTCAAGACTCTCACTGCACAGTTTGGCAAACAGCCTGTCTGTGTTTAAGGGGCCGTGCTTTCATACTATTTACAATACAATAAAATGCAATTTCTTTTTATATAGCCCAATATCACACAAGAAGTGCTACAATGGGCTTTAACAGGCATCTTGACAGCCCCCCAGCCTTGACTCTCGAAGAAGACAAAGAAAAACTCCCAAAAAAAAACCTTGTAGGGAAAATGGAAGAATCCTTGGGAAAGGCAGTTCAAAGAGAGACCCCTTACAAGGTAGGCTGGGCGTGCAGTGGGTGTCAAAAGAAGGGGCTCAATACATTACACAGAACAGGACACAAGTAATCCTCAATATAGTATAATGGTAAAATATAAATATTACAAGTATGGAGTAGAATTTAACAGTAGATGATATCACATAATATGATTTGGATTCTGCGCTGGGCTGACGCTCTGCCCGGGGTTTGTTTCCTGCCTTGCATCCTCTGTTGGCTGAGATTGACTTCAGCAGACCCCCGTGACCCTGTGTTATGATATAGCGGGTTGGACAATGACTTACTGACTGACTTGGATTTGGATTTGTTTACAGTCCTGGAGACCTCAGCCATCAAGCTGCCTCCCCCATTTGGCCATTACACAGCTGAGTCAGCGCTGGGCCAGTCAATTCGATGAAAGGACCCCTCTACCCGATGATTCTTTCGATCCTCCATGAGGCATGACTTTAACTTAGGCAGGCAAAACAACTTGGCAGGTGGACCGTGGCACCAAGTGGCACATTTGAGTACAGAGAAGAGAAACAGAATAGGTGAGGGTTAGTATTCAATTCTAACTATCATGTTACTTATGTTTTAGTGCTAATGACTGACAACAGAGATGCAGTCTGTACAGTTAATCAGCAGCTCTAGTCAGGGTGTGCTAAACTGAAGTAGCGAGTCTTCAGCTGGGATTTAAAGGCTGGGACCGAAGGGGCATCTCTTATAGAAGCAGGAAGACCACCCCACAGTTTAGGGGTCCTGTAACTAAAAGCTCGACCTCCCACTGTTATTTTATTAATCCTTGGATTTAAGCAGACCGGCATCTTGAGATCTTAATGTGCGCTCAGGTTTGTAAGTCATGATAAGTTCAGACAAGTAAGCCTGACCTCAGCCATTTAATGCTTTATATGTTAAAAGGAGGATTTTGAAATCTGCCCTAAACTTAACCGGGCGCCAGTGTGAGGATTTAAGAACTGGGGTTATGTGTTCATATTTTCTTGTTCTTGTAATAATTCTTGCAGCCGCATTTTGGATTAACTGGAGGCTGAATAAAGAACAGTTTGAACAGCCAGTGAACACCGCATTGCAGGAGTCAATCCTACTAGAGATAAATGCATGAATTAATTTCTCACAATCCTGTTTATTTAGAAAACACCTTATTTCCCAACAATTTTAAGATGGAAGAAACCTGATTTGGACAGCTTTGTGATGTGTGCTTTAAATGACAATGATTTAAATGATTTGAAAGCATTTACAACTTTATCAAGATCTTGACGCACTTGTTGCAATTCTCCCTCCATTCCTTGTGTGACACGTGCTTCTCTGTGACGTATGCAGTGTGTATCCATGACATTTGGAGCTCTGGCCTTTATTAACATGACGACTCCGCTGTGCTTGCCTGACATGGCAGTGGTGCCATCCGTACAGACGCCCACACAATAAGACCAGTCAATGAAACTTCGATGCATGAACGCATCCACGATTTGATAAAATGTCCTGAGCTGTTGTCCTCCCTCCTATCTTTGCAGAATAAAAACTCCTCAACAAACCCTCCATCTCCAGTAACTCTGACGTCTGTACTGTGTTAGCCTTATCTGTGTGTTTATCCAACTGTAACTCAAACTGTTCAATATCTGCTTTTCACCTGTTCCAGTTATTAGTCTGTTACCTGGTCAGCCATGTCAGATGTCCATCTACACACAGTGCTGTCTGACAAAGTGTCAATTTAACGGGCAGCTTCCTCTCTAAGCAGTTCCCAAACGGTGCTCTTTGGTCTTTCTTTGCACGGCCAATACAATATGACACCAAAAGAGACGCCTTCAGTGTCCTCTGTGAAACTGTTGTTTGCCGTGTCAAAGTGCTCCCTTGTTTACAAGCAGTGCTGCTTTCCTTAGGAAGACGTCAACGTGTTTCCCAACATCAGCAGGATGCTTCAGTTTTAGATGTCTTTTCAAATTAGACGGCTTTGACATTCGCTTGACAGAATTTCCTGACCAAGAGTATATTTGGGGTAATCAAGTGTGTCTGTTTCCTTACTCAGCACAAATCCAAATTCTATGTTGAAACTTCATGCTTTCTAGATTCAGATTCTGCTTTAGAATATGACTGACTCGTCTGATCAATTTAAACCAGAACTACAAGATGAGTTTTCTTTGGAATGTTTCCTTTTTAAAACAGTCCATCATTACGTATGTTTTAGTATTTGACGCACTGTGTCTAGCTTACTGTGAACTGCTTTAACTCCACAATGCAACGTATGCAGTCAACGGAGACCTTCAACTAGCGCTAATGAAGTGACGATGATCTTAGTAAGGTAGAAGGTGAGCCAGACAAATGCTTTATTACTTACAACATTTTAAATAATAAAATCGTATGATTATTATTTTCTCCATTTTGACATCGACATAACCCTACGGACCCCCAAGGGGCTGTGGACCACAGGTCAGAAACAACTGCTTTAATAGACCTGCCATTACTGTGTCCAAACATTAGGGTGCCACCCCTGAAATGGGGGTCCATGCAGAAAAAGTGTTACCATTTTAACACGGTGTGACCGAAATGTGTGCAAATCCTCTTAAAGGAAAGTCTGCAAAGTGCACTTGAATCACATTTGAATTGTCTGATTTGTAATTTGAAAGTGTGGAGCAGAGGGGGAAATCAAGGACATATTGTATGAGTCTTTGTCCCTTACATGGAGGGCACTGTCCCTCTCTCCGCACAGTACAGATGATATTGTCTCTTGACTGGTTACGTTCTTCCATTCTTACAGCAATGCCAGCCCTAACAGCGGCCCTCGCTGATAGCAGACGTGTTGAAGCTCTCAACTATGTGATGAAGGCTGGTAACAGCTCAGACCAAGGACCAGCTCGGACCAAGACGTTGTGACCGAAGAGACTTGGTGAGACAGTGGCATTGAATACTGATAACTCAGCTTTCTGTATCAGAGACCCCACGTCAGTTAGCTCAAATGTTTCATGCTTTGTGATGTTTTGTTCTGCTTTTACCAAGGAAGAAGGTCCTGTAAGTCAAGTTGTGTCCTTCAGATGACTAGCTGGGACTGCTCTTGTGACATCGTCAGCTGGGTTTAAGTCAGTAGCCATAGCACTGCTGTCAATGTATGGACTTCTGAATCCATAAATTCCTGTTGCTGACATAAACATTGAATGTTCTAGTCTTATTGTGAATGAAGTGTGAACAGTTCTTGTTGGGGGTCCCTGAGGATTCAGGCAGTTCTCCTGCGGACTCTGCAGGTGTAGATGCTCTGTAGAGAGGGCAGTGCAGGCCCGTCGCGACAAGGCAGGCAAACCAAGCAATTGCTTGGGGCCCCGAGCTGGCCTGGGGCCCCAAGACAACGACTGGTTAAGAATAAAATGCAGCGACAAACTGTGTGAGCGCCCCACTGATAGTGAATGCAGTAAAGTGCAATGACACTGTTATCGGGATCCCCCTCAAGGGGGCCCCCCTCGCTGACAGCAGCCAGCCAACCACGCGATCTCTGCTGCTGGCAAAATACAAAACTTCCTCGGCAGTCAGGAAGTGGAATTATGCTTCAGGAAGCCAAAAAAGAAAGAAGAGAAAGGAAGAGGAGGATAAGAAAAAACAAGACAGTGGTAAGTGATAAATTACACACATAAAATAGCTCGACTTGTCTTGTACAAATGGTGCAATTTTGCAGCAGGTAGGCTAGCAGAAATATGTTTACAGTAATCCCTCCTCGATCGCGGGGTTTGCGTTCCAGAACCCCCCGCGATAGATGAAAATCCACGAAGTACAAACCATATGTTTGTATGGTTATTTTTATATATTTTAAGCCCTTAGAAACTCTCCCACACTGTTAACATTATTAGAGCCCTCTAGACATGAAATAACACATTTTAGTCAAAAGTTTAAACTGTCCTCCATGACAAGACAGAGATGACAGTTTTTTCTCACAATTAAAAGAATGCAAATAGATCTTCTCTTTAGGAGCAGAGAATTTCAGAGGGAGAGAGAGAGCTCGCGCTCACAAAGAAAAGCAAACAATCAAAAAATCAATACTTGTGCTTTAAAGTTTGCCTTTAGCCTCTCTGCTCACATCTCCTCCGTCAGGCAGAGAGCGTCAGAGAGAGAGAGAGAGCGCGAGATTAAAAGCAAACAATCCAAAAATCAATAAGTGTGTTTTTGGAAGCACCGTGATAAAGCGGCATTTCTTAGAGGTGCGTTCGTATCCACTAGGCAAACAGCTTCTGTGCAAGCAGCCCCTCTGCTCACAGCCCCTCCGTCAGGCGCAGAGAATGTCAGAGAGGGTGAGAGAGAGGCAGAGACAAGCAAACAATCTAGCACTGCGCAGGAGGCATATCTTATAGCATTGAGGAGTTTTAGTTAATATGTAATACGTGCTCTGATTGGGTAGCTTCTAAGCCATCCGCCAATAGTGTCCCTTGTATGAAATCAACAGGGCAAACAAACTGAGGAAGCAAGTACCATAAATTAAAAGACCCATTGTCCGCAGAAATCCGTGAACCAGTGAAATATCCGTCATATGTATTTAGATATTCTTACATTTAAAATCCGCGATCGAGTGAAGCCGCGAAAGTCGAAGCGTGATATAGCGAGGGATTACTGTATGTATCATACATAAATGACATGACATTGCTATAGCTTTGTAATAGGTTTTGATGAAAGTGCCATAGCATGCTATACTAACTATTCCACTGTGATAATCTATTTAGGAAAACAACACAATAAATTCTGTGCATCAAACATTAGCTTGGGATGTTTTTAAGCATTGGTAGTCGACTCACAGCACTGCTAATAATTAGTAAACATTTAATTATAATTTCACTGTTTGTTAACAGTAAAAAGTTTATTTATATAGCACATTTCATACACAATGGCAATTCAAAGTGCTTTACATAGAAGAAATTAAAATAATAAAAAGAAATAAGAATAATTAAAACAGTTTAGAAAAATAAAATAAAATACAGTACAGTCGGACGAACAGCTGCACAGTGCTCATTCAGTAAATGCATAGCTAAAGACTAAAGATTAATTAACTGTCAATTTACCTTCTATTAATGATTGTTTATTTGTACAGTGGTGTTTTTTGCAAATGTTCAATTGTTGAAAATGTTCAAATTTTATGCACTTTATATGCAACAGCAGTATTTGCACTGTAAACCTTTTTTATTTATATAAAGTGTGAGCGAATTTAAACTGTATGGCTATGCTGTGGTTCCTTTGCGTGCATGCGTGTGTGCAGGGGGCCTCCATG
Organism: Polypterus senegalus; assembly: GCF_016835505.1. Classification (NCBI taxonomy): domain Eukaryota; kingdom Metazoa; phylum Chordata; class Cladistia; order Polypteriformes; family Polypteridae; genus Polypterus; species Polypterus senegalus. The sequence continues at coordinate 339,564,548 of NC_053154.1, read as the reverse complement.
TCCATTTTGCTTGGGGCCCCCAAATTCCTTCAAACGGCCCTGGGGCAGTGGGGCCTCGATGATCTTCTCAGCAGTGATGCAGCTGGTCAAGATGATCTCAACAATGCAGCTGTAAAAGTTGCTGAGGATCTTAGTCAACCTATCAAACTTCCTCAGCCTCCTCAGAAAGTCCAGCCGCTTTTGAACCCTCTTGACCAGCTGTGTAGTGTTAAGTGTCCAAGTGAGGTCCTCACTGATGTAGACGCCCAGGTATTTAATGCTGCTCACCCTTTCTACTTCAAGCCCTCGGATGAACAGTGGCTGGTGAGGTCTCCTCTCCTTCCTCATTTCCTCTATAATCTCCTTCATCTTGTCTGTGTTGATGGTGAGGTTTTTGTCATCACACCATGACGCCAGACTGTCCACCTCCTTCCTGTAGGCCGCCTCATCCCCACCAATGACACGTCCAATCGATGTGGTGTCATCTGTGAACTTCAGGATGTTGTTATCTTTGTAGGAGGTGACACAGACCTGGGTGAACAGGGTGTAGAGGATGGGGTTGAGGACTCATCCCTGTGGAGCGCCTGTGTTTGTGATAATGGTGACTGAGATCCTATTACCAGTCCTGACAGACTGGGGCCTGCCAGTCACAGAGGGTGGGGTGCAGGCCAAGTGCGGTGAGTTTATGGGGGATAACCGTGTTAAAGGCAGAGCTGTGGTCAACAAGGAGAATCCTGATGTAGGAGTCTTTGTTCTCCAGATGGGAGAGGGAATGATGTGGTGGATGAGGTGGACCTGTTGGACTGTTAGGCATACTGCGAGGGTCCAGAGTGTCCAGTATGCTGCTCTGAATGTGGGTCAGCACCACTTTCTCAAAATACTTCATGATGATTGGAGTGAGGGCTACTGGCCTGTTGTCATTCAGGTTTTTGGGTGGGCTTTTCTTATCAAGGGGGACGA
>NC_053154.1:339517512-339563109 GCF_016835505.1 Polypterus senegalus | reverse complement strand
CAGCTGAAGGGGGTCCAGAAGAATGAAGTTAAGCGTTACTCTCTCTTTTATTTAGAGCGCCAACAGACAGATTGGTTCTTAAAAGTGTTGTAGTTCAAGCGTAATGGGGGTCCAAGGAGAAGCTCTGCACCAGACCACCAGCCAGGACTGAAGAGGCAGTGGGCTCAAATCTCACCTCTTAGCCCTTTAGTGGAAGAAACAACAGACAGCAATATCTTACTTTAATAATAATAATAATAATAATAATAATAATAATAATAATAGGAATAAAGACAACTGGCTATTCTGCATTTTTAAAGGAAGCAAATGCTAACACTAACAGATCAGGTCAGGTCAGGTTGGGCAGCACTGCACTGGTACAGCACGTCCTCACCCACCACACAATACAAACAGCTCGAGGTCCTGGATGCAAACCCCAGGCAGACACACAGTCCAGTCCCACCCCATCTACCACAGCCTGGTGTTCGCGTGAGTGTCTCCTTGGCCTGGTCCAGCCACTCTGTCCTCAACAATGAGGATCCTGCATTCCAGATCACACTCAGGGAATCACACCCCATGGGTCATAGTGTTGTAACTGACACTCTGTCACAATGCAGGTCATGTGCCTCATTCAGTACTCAGGTACCCAAGGATTCTCCAGAGAGACACAGGAGTCCAGTCTTCGCCTCAGGTCACTGGATGGCCCATATCTCACAAACAGGAAGTACCAGGACTCTAAAGACTTGACCTTCGTCCTTGCTTGATACCAGGAGAGCCACACACTCCTTTAAAGTGACCTCATGACCCCCCATGCTGTCCCAATCTGTCAACTGACTTCACAGTAAGAGTCACCAGAGTCACATGACTGTCACTGCCAAGGTAAGTAAACCTCTCGATGACGAGGTGACACTCTCTGCACAGACAGACACACTGCTGATGGCCGTGCCCAGGAGGTCATTAAAGGCCTGGCTCTTTGGTTTTACAGGCACCCTCACAAGACCAGACACTCAGACTCACTCAGTTTCTAGCACCCCGATCAGAGCCTCCATTACACAAATGTAATAATAATAATAATAATCCATTTTATTTATATAGTGTCTTTCCAAAGCTCAACGTGCTTTACAAAATAAACAACAAGAAATAAATCATATGGGATACAAAACAACATCCACATAAAACACCAAATAAACATCCAAATACGAAACCCAAAGATGAACAATGAATTAAAAACAGAAGTGCCAGCCTGCTGTTCCTCACTCAGCTCATTCTTATCGACTTCATCGTTCGAGACAATCGGTTCGTTTTCTTTGTTCAGGTGCAGCACAGGCAGTTGAATGAACTCACTGAGGGTCCCACCGTATTAGTAGGGGTCAGCCATACAGACTCAGGATGGACTATCAAAGTGGGACTCTGTAAGCACAACACCACAACATGCGTATTATTAGTTCTTATATGGCTGACGTCTTTATCCACGGTGACTTTTACAGACCCCTTTAAAAAGTAAAACACTAGGATTTGAAAACGTTTACCTCGGTCAGCTTGCTATTCGTTTACATGAACAGATTGAAACGAGCGGATTTTGTCCTCAGCACCACCACGCTTTACGCGTTAAAGTAAGTCAGAGTATTAAAGATTATTGAGCTTTACAGATTTCTTGCCCTTGGCAACAGAGGATTGGCTCACCCCGATAAACAGGCCAATTCAACCAACAGGTACAAAGCTGGCGGTCCAGGTATAGTAAGGGGTCACTTTATTTAAGGGGTCTGCTGACCTGTCACTGGTATAAAGCACGACTGGCTCGAGGGTGGGGAGTCAGCCACTGTAGCTCAAATGGTTGACCACTGATTTAACCCACCAGTACATGAGATGTACCAGTTCAAGTCCCATCACGAGAAGAGGGGTTTTAAAATAGAAAGTCGTCACTTTATTTGATGGGCTTGGTGATAAAAATAATTTATAGACTACACCACTAAAGGGCCAGCAGTGTGACATTGTGAAAGAGAGTGACCAATCCAGCCACGCTGTTGAAACAGACTGACCACCCTGGTCAAGGGGCAGACCCGAGCTAAAGGAGCCCATAGGATTCACCTCATATAACATGTAAACTGTCTGTCAGCGTCCTCCATTCTGTCGATGATATAAAAGACTTCTTGTATCTTCCAGACAGAGGATTAGCTCACTGAGAGACGAGTCAAATCACTTCTCACAGAAACAAGTAGAGGTGCAGGGTTTGAATGATGTCCTCTCCAGCGTGATGAATGACCAGCCCATTTATTTAAGGGCTCCACAGACCTGTCACTAACATTAAATGTATCTGGTCAGCTTACTCTACAGCCAGACTCGGTAGCTCAGCCGGGGACCACTCATGCAGAAGAGTGTGGGTTTGTGTCTGCCCCAAATCATAGGAGCACCTAAAATAGAAAGCAGTCCCTTCATTTGCTGTGGCCACCAAAGAGTTAACAGTATAAATGATTTCTATACCATTCTTCAAAAGGGGACCCCCATGGTGACACAGCAAAACAAGGAAACAACCCTCTCATCCAACACCAAGTCAGCCCTGCAGTCAAGACCACCCCTCAAGCAAAGGGGACCAGAAGAATGACAACCAGCAAGAACCTCTCATTTATTAGAAGTGTCAACCGAGAGATGAGTTGTTGAAAGTGCTGAGGCTCCACAGTGAGAGGGGCTCAGATAGAGCTCTGCAGGGTTAAGAACCCCAAACCACCAACCGAGACAGAACAGCCAGTGGGTTCAAATCCTCCTCCTGCCATCATCAGAAGAAAATACAAGAAGAACAAAACAAGTGCCGTCTTATTAAAGAATACAACCAAAGAAAAAGAAATCAGGTCAGGGGACAACGTGACACGCATTAGGTGAGTGCAGTGGCGAGAACTGCTGTCTCATAATCAAGAGATGGTGGCTTTGATTCTGGATCATTCCTGCATTTACCATCTTGAGTAGTGAGCTGCTCTTATTGTTACTATTATACAATAAAAATATACATTTAATTTGAGTCTGTAACAGCCGGTGTAAAATATATGGTACTTGTAAAGGTTAGCGTTTTTTATTATTATTATTCAGTTTTATTCTCTCAGTCACGTTCACGCTCCCACTGATCTGACACTGTTAGTTTTCAAATTAAGACGTGTTATAGCCGAGGTGAACTCAGATGATGATGAGGGTTCAACATCAGAGAAAGAGAACAGAAGTCCTGCCAGCAAGAAACGTCTACTCACATATCAGAACAACGCAGAGCACCAGGCGTGAAGGTGAAAGATGGCACCGTTTGGATGCAGCAAGAGGTCGGGCGTCATCCTGCCAGTGAATCTGCCACATTCGTGTGTCCTTGGGAAACACGTTGACGTCTTCCTAAGGAAAGCAGCACTGCTTGTGAAACAAGGGAGCACTTTGACACGGCAAACAACAGTTTCACAGAGGACACTGAAGGCGTCTCTTTTGGTGTCATATTGTATTGGCTGTACAAAGAAAGACCAAAGAGCACCGTTTGGGAACTGCTTAGAGAGGAAGCTGCCCGTTAAATTGACACTTTGTCAGACAGCACTGTGTGTAGATGGACATCTGACATGGCTGACCAGGTAACAGGCTAATAACTGGAACAGGTGAAAAACAGCTACTGAACAGTTTGAGTTGCAGTTGGATAAACACACAGATATAGCTAACAGTACAGACATCAGATTTACTGGAGATGGAGGGTTTGTTGAGGAGTTTTTATTCTGCAAAGAAATTCAGGGGAGGACAACAGCTCAGGACATTTTATCAAATCTTTGATGCGTTCATGCAGCCAAATTTCATTGACTGGTCTTATTGTGTGGGCGTCTGTACGGATGGCACCACTGCCATGTCAGGCAAGCACAGCGGAGTCGTCATGTTAATAAAGGCCAGAGCTCCAAATGTCATGGATACACACTGCATACGTCACAGAGAAGCACGTGTCACACAAGGAATGGAGGGACGAATTGCAACAAGTGCTTCAAGATCTTGTTAAAGTTGTAAATGCTTTCAAATCATTTAAATCATTGTCATTTAAAGCACATTACAAAGTTGTCCAAATCAGGTTTCCATCTTAAAAATGTTAGGAAATTAAGGCACTTTCTAAATAAGCAGGATTCTGAGAAATTAATTCCTGCATTTATCTCTAGTAGGATTGACTACTGCAATGCGGTGTTCACTGGCTGTTCAAACTGTTCTTTATTCAGCCTCCAGTTAATCCAAAATGCGGCTGCAAGAATTATTACAAGAACAAGAAAATACGAAGACATAACTCCAGTTCTTAAATCCTTACACTGGCTCCTGGTTAAGTTTAGGGCAGATTTCAAAATCCTCCTTTTAACATATAAAGCATTAAATGGCCGAGTTCCGGCTTACTTGTCTGAACTTATCATGACTTACAAACCTGAGCGCACATTAAGATCTCAAGATGCTGGTCTGCTTAGGATTCCAAGGATTAATAAAATAACAGTGAGGAGGTCGAGCTTTTAGTTACAGGGCCCCTAAACTGTGGACTGGTCTGCCTGCTACTATAAGAGATGCCCCTTCAGTCTCAGCTTTTAAATCCCATCTGAAGACTCACTACTTCAGTTTAGCACACCCTGACTAGAGCTGCTGATTAACTGTACAGACTGCATCTCTGTTGTTAGTCATTAGCACTAAAACATAAGTAACATGATAGTTAGAATTGGATACTAACCCTCACCTATTCTGTTTCTCTTCTCGGTATTCAAATGTGCCACTCGGTGCCACTGCCCACCTGCCAAGTTGTTTTGCCTGCCTAAGGTAAAGTCATCCATGATGGAGGATCACAGGAATTGTCGGCTAGAGTGGTCCTTTCATCGGATTGGCTAGCCCAGCGCTGACTCAGCTGTGGAATGGGCAATTGGAGGAGGCAATTTGATGGATGAGGTCTCCAAGACTCTGAACAAATCCAAATCCTATTATGGGATGTCATCTACTGTTAAATTCTGCTCTGTACTTGTAATATTTTTATTTTATTTTTATACTGTATTGAGGATTACTTTGTCTGTTCTGTCGTATTGTAGTATTGACCCCTTTTTTGACAACTGCATGCCCACCCTACCTGTCAAGGGGTCTCTCTTTGAACTGCCTTTCCTAAAGTTTCTTCCATTTTTTCCCTACAAGGGTTTTTGGGAGTTTTTCTTTGTCTTCTTCGAGAGTCAATGCTGGGGGGCTGTCAAGAGAAATTGCAGCACTTCTTGTTGTATTGGGCTATATAAAAAGAAATTGCATTTTATTGTATTGTAAATAGTATGAAAGCACGGCCCCTTAAACACAGACAGGCTGTTTGCCAAACTGTGCAGTGAGAGTCTTGAAAGCCTTCTGCTGCATTCGGTGGTCCGCTGGCTGTCTCACAGGGCAGTTTTACAACAGAGAGCTGCGTGAATTTCTTTCATCTGAGAACTCCCAGTTTGCCAGCTGTTTTGACAACCACTTGTGGGATCTGAAGCTTGCGTATTTGGCCGACATATTTCAACTTTTAAATATCTTGAATCAGAGCATGCAGGGTCACGATCACAGCATACTTAATTAGCAAGATAAAGTTTGTGCATTTATACAAAAAATTGGATTTTGGGAGAAAAAGCTAAACAAAGGAAATACTGTAATGTTCCCAGTCCTTCACCAGGTGCCAGGAACATCCAATGTGCCTGCAGACCTACAGTGGTCCTGCCTATCATATCGTCACATCTGACCCACCTGAAGGAATACTTCAACGAGTGTTTCCCAGAGCTGGACAATCGTCATTTAACTCTTTGAGGGCTGAATATGTTTTACGAAAAACTGTTTTCTGAAAAGCAGTGGTTTAACATAGAAACCAACATAAAACGTCTGTTGCTGCATGCTGTGGCTGCTAGTTCGCCAAGAATGTGCGACAGGCATACTGCCAAGCTGTCTTTAAACTAAATAAGAAATCCATTTGAGTCCTGAACTGAAGAGGATTGTCTTGATTTGAGGTGAAGTTTGAAAATGCAATTCTAGGCCATTCCCCTATCAGAATCTTGGAGCAATCTCAGAAGCAAATACGCAGTGTTGAGCGAAAAAGCCGTCTGATGCCTCTTAGCATTTAGAACAACATACCTGAGTGAAGCAGGCCGTTCTGCATTGAATGAACTGAAAACCAAAAACAGAGCACGGCTACATGTGGGAAATGATTTGAGATTGGCACTAAGCCAGCTGCAACCCAGAGTGGGCAAACTGTGCAAGAACATCCAAGACAAATGTCTCACTAGGCCTGGGGTGAGTTTTATATTTTTATTTTGAGAGGTCTGTTCTTTTCGTAGTGAAAGTGCTTTGTTTTATCGAGTTTAGTTACCTGCACTCAACAGGCCTGTATAGCAGTTTATTACAGACACGTGGTATGTTCTTTATTGGATGGTGATAAGTAGCGAGTCCTCAGCCTAAGGGGACCTTGGCATGAAGAAGGCTGGTCACCCCTGCATTAAAGCCATCATGTTTAGGACTTTGTCGCATATCCCTTACATGCAGTGACTGCTTGAAGTCTACGATTCACAAACATCACCAGGTGCTGAGGATCTTATCTGGTGATGCTCGGCCATCTTCAGCTCCTGCTTGTCCCTTTATGTTTTTCTCTTCATCATATGGAAGTCCTGCTCAATTAGATTTAAATCAGGTGACTGGCTTGGCCATTCAAGAATTTTCTATTCTTTAGCTTTGAAAACTCCTGTGTTGCCTCAGCAGTCTGTTTGGGGTCATTACCTTGTGGTAGGATGAAGTGCCATCCAGCAAGTTTGGAGGCTTTTACTGGACTTTGAGCAGATCAGATGTTTCTACACACCTCAGAATTCATTGTGCTGCTGTTGTCAGCAGTTCCTTCATCGATGAAGAGAAGTGTGCCAGGACCTACATACATGCCCAAGCCATAACACCCCCCTCTACAATGTTTAACAGATGAGGTGGTCTGCTTTGGATCTTGGGACGTTCCTTATTGTCTGCACACGTTGCTCTTGCCATCACTTTCTTTCGTCTGTCTACAAGTCCTTTTCCCAGAATTCTGCAGACTTTCTGAAGTCCTTTTTCACAAACTGTAATCTGGCCGTCCTGTTTTTGTGGCTAACTAGTGGTTTGTATCCTGCAGTGTGGCCTCTGTGTTTCTGTTTGTGAAGTCCTCAGCTGATAGTCGTCTCTGTCACATCCACCTCTGCCTACTGAAGACTCTTTCTGGTCTGTCAGACAGGCGTTTGGGTCTTTTTCTTGACCACAGTGAGGATTCTTCTGTCATCAGCAGTGGAGGTCTTCCTTGGCCTACCAGTCTCTTTGTGATTCCTGAGCTCACCACTGTGTTCTTCTTCATGATATTCCAGACAGTTGATTTCGGTCATCCTAAGGTTTTACTGACATCACAAACAGTTTTATTCTCATGTTTTACCTCACAATAGCTTCTTTGATTTTCATTGGCACAGCTCATGTTGAACAATGGCAGCTCCAAACTCCAAACAGTAGAAGAAAGCTGAGGTATCTTATGAAGCCATGAAACACACCTGAGGAATCACAAACACCAATTGTCCCAAATATTATGGTGCCCTGAAATGGGAGGACATCATGTAGACAAAGTGCTGTGACTTCTACATGGTGTGACTGAAATGTGTGCCAATCCCCTTAATGAAAGTCTGCAATGTGCACTTTAATCACATCTGAATGTTTTACTTTGTAGTTTTAAACTGTGGAACACAGGGGGGCACCAAGGACCCCAAACATTATGGAGGGCACCGCATATGCTAAAGAGTTTGAGTCTCTCAAGAACAGAGAAGCCATTCCCAAAGGCAGTGCACTAATAAATCTTGATCCCTCCATAGACGTTCAGAGTTGGAAGTCGTATTAGTGAAGTTCAACTTTCTCTCAAAGAGGAAACCCCTCTGTTAATCCCTGGAAGTCTTCACGTTGTTTCTTGGTTAGTGCCATTACCACGAGCAGACTGAACATCAAGGACGTCTCTTCATGGAGGAGCTCTGTGTGTTGTTGGTGCAAAAACAGTTATAAGCAGAGCCATATTTAATGTGTCATTTGTAGGAAACTTTGTTGTGTATTTCACACTCAGAAGATGGCTGACTTAGCAGCAGTAAGTACAGAACCTCCCTTTACTAACGTAGAGCTTGATGTGTTCAGTCCTTGCACTTCTGACTCACGTCAAACCGGTAACAGAGGGCAGTCAGATTCACCTGTGTGAGTATCAGGGTGGTCCATGTAGTGCTGGTCGAATCCACGGACACTTCATGTTTCATCAGTGCCTTCAGATGGTTCATCTCTGTTAGAGGCTCAGTTAACATCAGCCACTCTGTTTATTGGAGCGTTCAAAGAGTTATAAATGACATCAGACCTTAACATTGACTTTGGTGAAAGATATCACTCTGAGCGAGACTGTCCTGGACTTCAACCCTTCACATTCTTCACACAAGGCAGGGGTGTATGAATGAATGATAGATGTGACCGGAGGACACCTGACTGAACATTTTTACAATCAGGGACAGTAAGACTCACTCATGAGTATCTCCTGAGTTTCATGGCTGAAGTGATGGCTCATATGAATGCTAGACCCTGATGACCCTGAGGACCCACAGCCACTAACTCCTTCCACACTGCTCACCCAAATGGCTGTCATGTTTAAAGCTCCTCCTGGTGACTTCAATACAAAAGACGTGCACAAGGGACACTGGAGACAAGTGCAGTGTTTGGCCAATGGCTTTAGGGACAAATGGAGGAAAACAGCACAACTCTACTCTGCAGTCATGTAGTACGTGGAAAACTGGAGGGCCGACATTAAACCTGGAGATGTGGTCCTAGTGTGGAACTGTCAGTCTAAAGACACGATTAGACCCCTGGACTGATAACTAGAGGGGCTCCTAGTGGGGATGGCAGAGTCTGTACAGCTGAGGTTAAAGCTGGCAAGGAAAGGGAAACCAAACGTTACAACAGGCCAGTATCTGAACTTCTCTCATTATTTCATCACAGTCATTAAGGGGGATGTGTTTGATATCAGGTGGGGGTCATGTTGGCAGAGATAGGCAAGATATATTTCTTCATATATTAATTATTTTTTATTGTCCTATACTGTTGTGTTTAACGCTCTAAATGTGTGAGCCTCGTGATGTTTGTCCTTCTTGAGCTGCCATACAGAGGGGCGGTCCCAATGTAAATTAGTGTAACAGAGGGGCGGTCCCAATGTAAATTAGTGTAACCATGGCAACCACAAGCCTTCTTTAGGCCCCAAGTTCATCCTGCCTGTGTAGGCCTTTGGTCACATGATCAGTAAGTTCATATCTGTGCCAGTTTACCGTTATGTATTAATATTTACAGTTCAGAACCCGTTAGCGAGCCGTTTGTTATTTGTGTGCTGCTCTTCACTTGTCACTCCGCTGTGTTTCTATTGTTTCACTTGCCTTTGAGTTATGGACTGTTTGTTTCTTCACTTTGTAGTTTCACGCCTGCTCTTTGTTAATAAGATGGAGATTCGTACGCCTCGTGTCAAGGTGGTCTGCAGGATGATAAACTGATAAAGGGGGGAGTTCAGCTACCTGAAGGTCTATTAAGTCATAATAGTGAGGTCAGAACATCTACAGAGACGATAACTGGGAATAGAACTGGAATCCAGGATGGGACAACAGCACTGACCAGTGTGCCACCAGTTCAGACAAATGAGGCACCAGAAAGAGAAGAAGAAGAGAAAACACGCAGCTTGAGACATCTTGGGACTTGTGATTTATCCTGTTACTAAATTATAAATTGATCTCAGTCTGATTAATTCTTTTAAAGTTTACTTTTAATTTCATAATAAAACAAGTTCTTTATTATATTACTGACCAACTTCACTCTTGGGGTATGAAGACACACTTTGGACTGTCATCATCGTAAAGCAGGATGACAACATGGTGGCACAAGTGACGATTCAGTCTGTGATTCACAAGTGTATAAAGCTCTTTGTAAATCGTAACACAAATTGTTTTACTGATGTGGTGTTCTGTGTTCTGTGCCACGGTGACAATGCTGGAGCAGACATGACAAGACCTCAGCAGAGAACTCAACACGGACTTCGTACTTTTGAGTATTTTGTCCACCCAAAGCACCAAAGATACACTCAGGAGGATGAAGATAAAGACCACCAAGAACATAACCTCACGTTTCTGACTACCCACCGGACCACACTGAACACCTGCTGACCACTGGTGATGGTCCAAGTGGCCCACATGCGGTGACTTCCCTGTCCAGTGTGACTTTGTGGTGTCTTCTGTCACCTCGTCACACTGAAAGACCTCAACATTTAACTGTTTAAAGATCCAAGGAAGCCAAAGCCTCCTGTGACGCTGCTCTACCATAAAGTGACAACAAGAGGAGGCTCCAGTGACACGACTGTCATCATCAACATGTCGTCATTGGGAATGTGACACCACAGACATGGCAATGAAATACAAAACCTGAAAACTGAAATATGTGGTGAACAAAATGTCCATTGAGAGGGAGTGTGGCTGAGGGTCTGACTGCATTAAAAATTGGTGTTAAAATTATCAGCAAACTTGGATTGTGTGACTCAAATGGACCTTAATGTTAAAATGAACAGAAAACAAGGAAGAGCACTGATGGATTTGGTTCAATTTCAATTCTATTCATGACCACCAGAGGGCGCAATTTACACAAATTGATTTTATTATTTTTATATCTTTAAATAGATACTTATGGAAAAATCAGCACATCATCCACATTAAAGGCATTCCCATAATGCTGTGCTTTTGAACTGAAGACCCGCCTTCCCCCTTATTCATTGGTCAATAGTCCTGTCTTCAGTTCAAAGTGTCAGTCCCATGTGACTTGCAGTTCCTGTTAGTGACATGCGCTGATTTTTCTGAAGTATCCATTTATAATACGCCTGAGTTTTACACGTTTTGTGTTTAGACTGGATAACCGACATGTGGATGATGAGACACAAGTAATGTGAGATTTTATTATCTCTTTATTTAATGGACGTTTTTCACATCATTTGTTGTTGTGCAGCATTGGTCACCATTGGCTGTTCTTATATCATAAACTTTTGACATTTTCAGCCATCACAACAAACTACATTGGAGTAATAAATATAAAAAAATCATTTTTGAGAGGAGTAGTCATTTAAGTTTATCTCAGGGAGGCACGGTGGCACAGTGGTTAGTCTGGCAAGCATATTAGCAGATGTGTCCATCTCCTTCAGGGTCACTTAGAAGACCACCACACCAGTAGAGCCCACTCAGAACTGGTTCAGTTTCTCCTTCCCCATTGACTTCAGTTCATTTCACTGAGTTCACTGAAGTCCCCGATCATTTCCACAATTTCGCCCACCTTGAGGTGAAGTGAACTCAGCAGGTCCACTCATCACTCCTCACCATTCAGTAACAGACGTGATGGCGTCAGAATATAACAAGAGGCCTCTGAAGTCGGTGTGTGACGACACAAACACAAATGTGCTCTGGCTCTGCTTCTTCAGGTCTTCATGTTCAGTTCAGAGACAGAAGGCTCACAGCAAAGTGACAAGTGACACTGCAATGGCTACTGGGAATTTCATTGATGCAGCATTCAGCAGGACCATCCTGTTTGTTATTGAGATTTGAGCAAATCTGACATGAAAAGGTCCAAGAACTCCAGCTGAGGGGCAGACACATTCACAAATGTCATCTCAGAGTCATCAGGAGATTTGGACAATAAAAAAGAAAACAGCGGAGAGCCTGAAACACAGCGAGGTGTCTTGTCATCTAAATCAGAGGAGAGAATGAAAAGATCTGACTTGACCTGAGACCACTGGGGGGCTACTTTATGACTGAATTATGAAATCAATCATTGTGATTTGTAAGTCACTTTGGATGGAGGTTTCTGCCACAACTCAAGGACTCATCTGAAGGGTGTCAGTGAAGTTCACAGCTGTAGTTCAAATCTAAATGTGTTTACAGTACGTGGTGTTCTGTCCTTGTGCCACTAGGTGGGGATAGCGGGCTGTGGAAAAAGAGAAAAAGAAAGGAACAGAAACGGGAAGTTTGAGTCTGTTAGCGGCTTTCTATTGTTGGATTAAATGTGTCATCTGTGGACTCGGAGTCTTTTCATTTTACATCCTGACAACTTAACACAATAATTATTTTATTTAGGGATGAATGCAGTCTTTAATATTAGGAATACAAATAAAGAAAAACATAAAAACAGACAGCCACACAAATCAGTGGGATTGATGTTTAAATGAATTAATGTGTGGACATGAACAGAATTAACAGTGGAATTTGAAATCCAACAATTTCCCTTTTGTATTATTCAGGCAGGCATGAAAGTCACATAAATCTGATCTTTTAATACTTTAAAGATAAAAATAAAATATTTCCTCAGACACACGTCATTGAAATTACTTTCTCTTAAAAAATCAAGTAGCTTAAGTCTTGACATAACTTTTCAAGTTTTCTTCATCTACACAAACAAGTGCATGAAGTTCCATCTAATGGCATATCTGGTGGCCTTCCTCAAAGTCACACCTCACCTGTCACACTTTGTTCTGCTGCTCTTCATTTTCTGTGTCACGTATTTCACTATCTGGGTGTGAAAATTCAACATACAGCAAAGGTTTTATTCATTCATGTTGAACTGACAGCTTCTTCTTCCAAAATGTTCCTCCAAGAAAGGAGAAGACGAGCAAACATTCAAGTTCAGGTTTAGTGACAAGTGTGCAGATTACAGGAAACTCTGACTTGTCTGCTTGACAAACATGAACATCACGTTTAGAGTTTCATTAACATGTGAGAAAGTCAAAGATACAAACAGTGAGACCACCGACATGTGTGTGGTGTGCAGACGAGAGCAGTGACTGTGATTAGTGAGAGGAAGAGCATGAAGATCACGCTGATGACACGAGTTTATCTACAACTCCAAAGTCACTCAGCAAATCTCATCAGTGACTCAACTTTCATACTGCAGGCCGACGTGTATTTGTAGAGGCTTCTGTTCAACAAATGTAACTTTATTATTATTATTATTATTATTATTATTATTATTATTATTAAGCCCCCAAGTGGCCCAGTGTCTCACAATTCCTAACATCAAATCCCAGCATGCTCAGCGTCTCTGTGGAGTTAACGTGTTCTCCTGGTGTCACATGACTTTTCTCCCAGTTCTCCCAGTCGCACATCCACTGGTAACACCAGACAAACACACTTGCAGCTCTGTCCCTGACTCTATTTGAGTTCATTTATAAATTACAGCCAAAGTGACATTTCTGAGTCTCACATACTTCACACTCAAATGCACAATAAATAAACTGATTCAGACGAGGACTGGATTGATGAATTTGAGTCCATTTTTAATTATTTTAATTACACTTCATGACCACAAGAGGTGCCATTCACACACAATTCTGTATTCTATTGTCATTTTTAATTGTTCTGATTTGTGTGAAGTCGTCCATTTTTGAATTCTGTTTCTTCAGTTCTTTTCTCACGTCTAGCACTCTGTTCAGTAATTAAACTTATTATTGTCATTTCTGTCACACACTCCGACTCCAGCACTGCAGCAGACCACCTGTGTGTGTCACTGAAATGACGTCGAGTCTGCCGGAGGTTCAGGACTGTGAGGTGGACCCTCAGAGAAGTTCACGAGAAGCCATTTTCTTACAGAGGACAGCGCCGTGTCACCTCACTGATGTCGATGATTTCTTTTGTAATTCCTGCCTTTCTTTATTTCATTTGACGTCCCTTTCTGTTTTATTTCATTTCATCCCAAACTCATCTCAGTGTTGATGAACTTCTCAGCAGACTTACAGTGTTGTGTATTTCAGTCCACGTTTAACAATAGAAGTATATAACGCTAGATAGGAATTCAGGTTTGTCTGATCGGTGGTCTCATAGTAGAACAGTGATTGGTGGTCCGGCCTTCAGCTCTGGTGTCACAGGTTGGTTCTTATCCGTGTTGCCCCCCACATTGACAGCCCCCTGTGACCCTGAATTAGATAAGCGAGTTACAAAATGGACGGTGGTCTCGATATTCAGGGTCTCTGATTACTTCTGCTCAGCTCACACTCTTCATGTCTTTTAATGTCACAAAGTGGGCACCTCAGGGTCATCAGGACTGACCACCAGCAAGTGACGTCACACAACGACTGAAGAAAACCAATCCAGTGCTGTGGAGAACACGACCATCTTTGTTGAATTCCTCTTTGAATGTCAAATTAAAGACGCGCACTCAGGATTTCTGTTCATTCTCAGACCCTCAGATTCACATTTGATGATGGAGCCGGCGCTTTGATCCGACGCCATTTAAAAATCCCAAGTGTTCAGTCCTGATGTCTCATTAAACACAGAAATCCTGAAAATGAAAATCAGACGAGCAGCAAACAGCAGGACACCTCAGGGGGGCTTTGAGTTCGGTGGTCTGATGTTAAAGAAAGTCTCCATCGGCTTTGTGCTGCTCAGAGATGGACAGACGACATTAATACAGAGGGGTCAGTGTGTGCGCAGGGGGCAGATGACCAGAGGGGCCGCGTTTTTACCACCGTCATTAAGATTAGGATTGAAGTACGGATAGAGGGGCTCAGTGAAGGAGTCTGTGAAGGTGTAGAGGTGAGAGCGGGACTGGGCATTGTAAAAGGAGACCTGACCTTCATCATAGTCCAGAAAGACCCCCACTGTCTGGGGCTTCACTCTCAGGGGGAGGGGGAAGAGAACGGCCAATGCAAGCTACATACTCGTTCTCATTCCTCAGCCACACAGTCCAGTATCCATCATATGGGCTCAGTGTAATCCTCCCCTTCCTGTTGACCGACTCTCTGGCGACTCCTAAATCCCACTTAGTCTTCCCCCCGACCTCCACCTCCCAGTAGTGTCTCCCTGACGTGAATCCTTCTCTGGCCAGGACATTAACACAGTAGTCAAACCTCTTTGGATTGTCCGTCACTCTCTGTCGTGTGTCTGTGTGTCTCACTTCTTTCCCGTCTTCAGACACAATGAGACATGGATGTGCAGTCTCAGGGTCAAAAGTGACATCAGCTGAGGAGAAGAAGAAGAAAAGAGGAAGACGTCAGGAAATCAGGGGACTTGAGGAAGACAACAACACATTTACACTCCTTGAAGGACCTGAACATTAAAAAGACAAAGACGTCAAACAGCACGTGTTCAGTTCTCAGCCCACCAAGCCCCTCGTGTGTCTCTTTGTGTCACTGCTCGGCCCCCCTGTGTAGTCGCACCTCTGACCTCCTCCATTTTATCTTCATTTAACCCTAAAGAGCCTGATCACCACGCTGTGAACATTTTAATAAAAGACGAATCACACAGCGAGGATTTGTTAAAGACACAAACAAGAAGACCACCAGTGAGGCCTGGCACTCGTTCACAGACTCACCAGCAGCTCTCAGACTTGTCGTCACTAACCTGAGGGTCTCATGTCCCCCCTGGCCTGTTGTCCTCCTGTTCCTGTCATTCCTGTCCACTTTGATTCATTTTGCTCTGCTCTGTCGGTGACTCTGTCACTTTTCTCGTCCTTACACTGCGTTGGTGGCCTTTTATTTAGCAGACCCCCCATTTTATGTTTCTCAGTTCCTTGTCAGAAGTGACAACGGGGGGCACTGAATTTATGACACTGAATCTAACAACACAAGATGGCCGCCTGTCAGTGATGAGGATGAAGTGTCACAAGTCATCAGTCAGCAGGGACACCATGTGACCGGTCAGTACAGGTGAGGGGGGCTTTAATAAGGAGAGGGGGACGAGAGGACATACAAGGTGACAACACTGATAGTGATGACAAAGGACAGGACAGCAGGACAAAACACAAAGTGGCACTAAAGAGGGGACAGGACTGGACACTGAGGGGCTGAGAATGGACAGCAGACCCTGTGAGGACTCAGCAGCACTCAGTTTACTTTAAAAAGAGCAAACGTTGGGAGTGAAAACCTCAAGTGTGTCCTCAGTGTTGTCATCTCACAAATACTTCAACATCGACATGCTGGAAATGGGGGCCTGAGAAAGGGTCTGCACTGAAACACAAGAGGGTCCTAAGTGACAGAAGGGACATCATGGAGTCTTTAAGTAGCAGGATTAGTGACAATGACACGCAGTGCTAATGATGGAGACCACCGAATCAAAATGACCTTCTGAGAATAAAGTCTACAAGACAAACGAGCGTCCTTTGTACCGAGGAAGACATCTGAGGAGTTGTGTCTGCAGAGGAGGGTCCGGTCTTTAGTTCTGTCTTTACTGACTTGTCTGATGTTCTTGAAACACAAAATAAAGTAATGTCCGCCTGCCAAGGAGAATCCAGCTGTTTATGACAGAGGATTGTTTAGTGAACTTCTATAGGAATATGTCAATGTCAATGTCAATGTCAATTTATTTATATAGCACATTTAAAACAACAAAGTAATGCTGCGGCCAAAGTGCTTTACAATAATAGAATAAAAGAAAAATAAAAAAACAAAAACAGTAAACAATAAAACATAAAAATATATTCACATAAAATAAGATAGATAATAAATAGAAATAATGTTATATGATCACAAAGAGGAAACCCTCAGTATTACTGAAGGTCACTGAATGCAAGTGAAAAGAAGTGAGTCTTTAATCTCGTTTTGAATTGTAGACGACTCCTTAATATGATGAGGTAAAGAGTTCCACAGGTGAGGAGCAGCAGCTGTCAAAGCCCTGTGTGTCCCCCTTAGTTTTACACTCGGTATGAGGGACATCAAGAGATAACTGACCAGAAGATCTAAGCACTCTGATGGCTGGTGTAAAACACACAGTTCAGATAAATAGGCAGGAGCGCCCCCATGTAAAAGATTTAAAACCTAGCAACAAGATTTTAAAATCAATTTGAAAACTGACAGGCAGCAGCCAGTGAAGAAGCTAGGATTGAGAAACAGAATCAGACTTTCTTCCCCAACCAGAAGCGAGTGGCAGCATTTTGGACCAACTGTAACCTCAAGTGATCAGAGATTTGCTAATTCCAGAATACAGCGAATTGCAATAATCGAGGTGAGAAAAAATAAAAGCATGAGTACCTGTCTCAAGATCTTTAGAAGATACAAAAGGCTTGATCTTACCTAATAGACGAAGTTGGAAAAAGCAACTCTTGACTACAGAATTTACTTGTTTCTCAAACGAGAGGTTACTATCAAAGGTAACACCAAGATTATGGACTTGATGTTTGGAAAAGACAGAGAAAGAGCAGAGAAGTCCAAGACTAATGTGGGCTTTAGCTGATGGACCTACTATAAGCTGTTCTCTGTTTTAGGTTGATTCAGATCATGAAAATTATTGGCCATCCACGATCTTAGTTCAGACAGGCAGTTGTGGAGTTGATTTGTTGCAGAATTGCAGATGGGAATATAAACCTGAGTATCATCAGCATAGCAGTGAAAAGAAATGTTGAATTTCCTACAAATAGCTCCAATAGGGTGAAGGTATATAGAGAATAAAACAGGAGCCAAAATGGATCCCTGAGGAACACCACATTTAAGAGGAGCAGTAGATGAAAAAGAGGAATTTAAAGTCACTGAAAAGTGTCTACCAGTTAGATATGACCTGAACCAGTTAAGAGCGGCCCCTTTATGCCCAACAAGATGTTAGAACATTAGAACATTAGAACAATCTAGACGAGAACAGGCCATTCAGCCCAACAAAGCTCGCCAGTCCTATCCACTTGTTTCCTCCAAGAAAACATCAAGTCGAAGTTTTGAAAGTCCCTAACGGCTTACTGTCTACTACACTACTTGGTCGCTTATTCCAAGTGTCTATCGTTCTTGTGTAAAGAAAACTTCCTAATGTTTGTGCGAAATTTACCCTTAACAAGTTTCCAACTGTGTCCCCGTGTTCTTGATGAACTCATTTTAAAATACAAGTCTCGATCCACTGTACTAATTCCCTTCATAATTTTAAACACTTCAATCATGTCACCTCTTAATCTTCTTTTGCTTAAACTGTAAAGGCTCAGCTCTTTTAATCTTTCTTCATAATTCAACCCCTGTAGACCTGGAATCAGCCTAGTCGCTCTTCTCTGACCTTTCTAGTGCTGCTATGTCCTTTTTGTAGCCTGGAGACCAAAACTGCACACAGTACTCAAGATGAGGCCTCACCAGTGCATTATAAAGGTTGAGCAGAACCTCCTGGACTTGTACTCCACAGATCAAGGCTATATAACCTAACATTCTGTTAGCCTTCTTAATGGCTTCTGAACACTGTTTGAAGTTGATAGCTTGGAGTCCACTATGACTCCTAAATCCTTCTCATAAGGTGTACTCTCGATTTTCCGACCGCCCATTGTGTATTCAAACCTAATATTTTTACTTCCTATGTGTAATACTTTACATTTACTGACATTAAATTTCATCTGCCACAAATCTGCCCAAGCCTGTATGCTATCCAAGTCCTTCTGTAATGATATAACGGATTCCAAATTATCTGCTAATCCACCTATCTTGGTATCATCTGCAAACTTAACCAGCTTGTTACTTATATTCCTATCTAAATCATTTATATATATTAAAAATAGCAGCGCCCTAGCACTGCCCCTGTGGTCACCACTCTTAACATCGCCAGTTCTGATGAGGTTCCTCGCACCATCACCCTCTGCTTCCTGTGTCTGAGCCAATTCTGCACCCATCTAAAAACATCACCCTGAACTCCCACTTCTTTTAACTTGATGCCCAACCTCTCATGTGGCACCTTATCAAATGCTTTCTGAAAGTCCAGATAAATAATATCATAAGCTCCACTTTGATCGTATCCTTTTGTTGCCTCCTCATAGAATTCCAACATGTTAGTAAAACACGACCTCCCTCTTCTGAACCCATGCTGACTGTTCAGAATAACTCCTGTCCTTGCCATGTGTTGCTCAATCTTATCCTTAATAATTCCTTCCATTAATTTTCCTGTGATGCATGTTAAGCTTACTGGCCTATAGTTGCTTGATCTGCCCTGTCACCCTTTTTATATAATGGGATGATATTTGCCATTTTCCAGTCCTTTGGAATCTCCAGTGCACAGTGACTTCCTAAAAATATGTGTCAAGGGTTTATATATGTACTCACTAGCCTCCTTAAGAACACGAGGATAAATATTATCTGGTCCTGGTGATTTGTTTGATTTCATCTTATTTAATCTGAGCAGCACTTCTCCTGCTACAATTTCCAAATCCCTCAGTACCTCCTTAGTAGTCCCTGTTACTGCTCTGAGGTTATCCACTTGCTCACTTGTAAACACCTCAGAAAAATGTAAGTTTAGGCATCTGCTATTTCATTGTCTGTATCTTTTAATTCTCCTTTACTATTCCTGATGAACTTGACCTCCTCCTTAACTGTTCTTTTACTACTAAAATACTGAAAGAATCTCTTGGGGTCTTCTTTCTCCTTATCTGCTCTATTCCTCTCCAACTGTCTTTTAGCCTCTCTGATATCCTTCTTAATGGTTGCCCTCATGTTCTCATACGCGCTACGATTCACTTTGCAGTCATTAGTCTTATATGCCTTATAAAGCAGTTTTTTCCTTTGCAACTTCTTTTTTAAATCTTTATTAATCCATCGAGAGTTTTTTTTAGTTTCCTATTACTTCCAAATTTAGGTCTGTATCTGTCCTGCATTACATTTTTAAACCTGTTCCACTGCTCCTCGACTGTCTCCACATTTAAAAGCTTATCCCAGTCTATCCTACTTAGACTTTGTCGCATCTGCTCAAAATTAGCCCTACCAAAGTTCAACTTAACAATTTTAGTCTTTGCATCTGTACTCTTACAAAATACTGAGAATTGTATTACATTCTGGTCACGCTGACCCTAGTGGTTCAATCACCTCTACACCCTCAATTCTATCCTGATTATTACAGAATACTAAATCCAGACAGGCTTCACCCCTGTGTTGGTCTTTAACATGCTGTGTTAAAAACAGTCGCTGATTACTTCTAAAACTCCTGCTCTTGTGCTCCTCCATCTGTAAGGTTATCCCAGTTAATATTTGATAATTAAAGTCCCCATGACTATAATATCCCCTGTAAACTTGCCTTTTGATATAACTAAAAAGATGTGTGTTGAAGCCACATCAGCAATATTTCATGGTCAATAGTGTCAAAGGCAGCGGACAGGTCAAGGAGGACAAGGACTGCCGCATCACCTGAGTCAGTAATAAGAGATGTCGTTGAACACTTGAGACCAGGGCTTATCGCTCCCCAGCATGCTATCTTCCCGGAGGGGAACTATCCAAACCTACAGCCACGCTGTGTTGCCCTCGAATCTCCCCTTTCCAGTGATCCTGGGACAAGACTGGTCACAAAGAAAAGCCGTAAAGGCACGCACCGCCTCCTGGGGCCTCACTGGGTCTGGTTATGGAGGGACAAGGGCACCCTTCCCATTTGCCCCACGCCATGCACTGAGGCAAAGCCACAATGGCGCAGGCACAAGGGAGGTTTTCACAACGGCTCTGAACCGACCTCCTTAATCGCGAAGGGACGAGCCAAGCGAGCACATCCTCAACCTTTATTGATCCCCTGAGCGGCTTGGACCACCACCTTCACGCCTCGCCTCGCTTAAGAGAGAACAATGGAATGATTCCATTCCCTGTGGTTTGCCAGGAATGCGCATTGTTCTGCCAGGCAGTCACAAGCTGATACCCATAATGCATCTCTTCTTTGTCTTGGAGAATGTCGATCTGTTGTATCGGTGGCAACTCATTTGTATGGTGTGCGAAGCTGCTGTTAGTTCCGCTGGGTATCTTCCGCAGGTATGCGCTGGGCTCACGACACACCTCTTAGGCACCCACTGGGCGAAAACATTGAGAGAATCATGCCTGCTTTTATCAGTCTGGATCAACAGTGAGGCAGTCCGGGCGCTCTGTCAATCCTGTCCGGACTGCCAGATTCGCCAGATTCCAGAGGAATCGCCTTCATTCCCGAGCACCTTGATAGATGTAATCTTTTGACCGATAGGGGTCGCACTTAGTAGGACCCTGGAACCTCCAAATCGCGGCCATAAGTATATATTGGTCATGGTTGATTATGCAACCCGCACCAGAGGCGGTTCCCCTGCGCCTCCGCTACCACTCAAAAACATCGCGACGGAACTAGTCAACTCTTCTCACGAAAGTGGGTATCCTCGGAAAGAAGTCCTCACGACCAGGGTACTCCCTTCACTTCAGATGATACGCCTCAGGGAGGCTGCCAGACATTGGAGAATAAAAGCACCTGAAGACGCCTGTCACCACCCCAAACAGACGGGTTCCCAGAAATGCTGAATCCAGACGCTAAACAGATGCTTCAAGAAGGTAGTCTGGCGCTGACGGCAGGAATTGGGACTCAACTCCTCCCCGGCCAGGCTTTTTGCCTACCGGGAGGTAAAAGCCCTTAGGCCTCTACGGCTTCTCCCTTTGAATTATTATATGGGCTACAACTCTGCACTGATATCCTAAAGAAGGTTGGGAGGCCGAGGCCCTTCCCTCCTCTAATATATTGAGTATGCAGCGCAACTGCGCGACAGCCACCAAAGTCAGGCTACTCCTAAAGACCACGGACTTGTGCGCAGGCAGTGCAGGTCTGGTGTTGCTCAAATCCCAAGCACTCTGTCCGGAGTTCCGCCTGGGATCGAAAGATGGTACTCATTCCCACCTCCCACTCCAAGTTACCAGCTCATCAGCTGGAGCCATACGAGGTTAAGGAGAGAAAGGGCCTGCCGACTATTTAGTCAAGCAACCTAATCGCTGACCGAGCGAAGAGGATTCATCACGTTAATTTGTTAAAAGCCATGGAAGGACAGGGAGGAGACTCGAAACACATAGATCCTCGCCCTATTCGCTAGCACGGCTGCTCCTTAACCGGGCGGCTAAGCTAACGCTTCCGCATAACGGGCGTGGAGATTACCCAGGCCATCTACGCTATCCCCGGCGGGGTTGAGCGAAGTCGCCAGGGCCGACCTCGCTTGATTGTACTATATAGTCACATGGGAACCCGGAGTTGTCGTCCGGGAGAGGCCCTACAGACTCCTGGAGTGTAAAAACGCACAGGGGAACTTGATGCGGCATGATACGTGAATTTAAAATTATCGAGGAAAATGAACTTTCGGTCCAGTCCGATTGTCTCGTTTCCAAACGATCATCAGTCCCGATTCTGTAATGACTTTAGACGCCTAACCCAGGTCTCCTGCTCGATGTTTACCTATTACGCGGTGACGTGACCTCCTCGGCGGCTGGGTGCTGACTCGTATCTGACTACTCTTGATAACGCGATACAAAGGCAAAATTCCCTTGGCATCTGCAAAGAAAAACACCTTTAGCACCCCTAGCGGACATTGGTGGCAATACAAGGTCCTCCCATTTTGGGCTGCAGGGGCCCCTGTGACCTTTCAGCGTCTGGTGGATAGAGTGCTGAAGCCCCACCAGTCCTATGTGCCGCCTACCTGGATGACGTCATCATCTATTCCGCACCTGGGAGGAGCATCTATTGCAGCTCTCCTCTCGCGACACTGGCTTCAAGCCGGCTTCCATTAACCCCGTAAGTGTTTTTGGCTTGAAGAAGGCCAAGTATTTAGGCTACCTTAGGGACGAGGACAGGTGAGACCCCAATGTTCCAAAGTCAAAGACATCCCTGGAATGGCCCCATCCGAATACCAAGAGACAGGTGCAGGGCTCTTGGGGCTAGCGGTTTACTACCGGTTTGTGCCGTTCTCCGAAAGGGCAGCACCCTTGACTAGCTTGACGGGCAGCAGCGAAGAAGGCTCCCCTGCATGTGGTATGGAACGACAAAGCAGGGTTCACGTTCAGTGACCTGGAAACAGGCCCTGCGTCGGCACCTGTATTTTGGGCTACCCTTTATCCTGCAGACCGGCTCTCGACACAGGCCTGGGGCGTGTTGAGCCAAAGCGTTGATGGTGTCGAGCACCCTGTGATGTACCTAAGCCGGAAATTGTTGGACCGAGAGACCAGGTACGCCTTGGCGGTGGAGAGCCCTGGCTATTAAGTGGGCCGTGGACTTATCTCCGGTATTACACCTGTTGGGTCAGCGAATTCCTCTGGTGACTGATCACGGCGCTTCAGTGGATGTCCCTCCACAAAGAGTTGAATCCGTGGGTCACCAGGTGGTTCCTGGACTTGCAGCCCCTATAAGTTCACTAGTTACTTACGCGCGCTGGGCGCCTTCAGGCTAAACCCAATGCCCTCTCGCGTCCGCGACTCCTCTCAGTTGGGTCCGCCCGACCGGACGGTCTTGAAGCTGAGGGGTCGTCACACATGCGCTGTAGGAGGCCGCAGGGCGACCCAATCGCAGGGACGCTTTGCCGGTAGGGAATGGCGGGTACTAACCTTTCTGCTCTCTTTCAGGAAAAAAGACGCCCACCACCATAACCTGACCGCATTCGTCCACTTCTTCGCCCTTCCTCGCGCATCTTCCCTGGCGTCCACGTAATCCCGCTCATCCCTCACGCCTCCTTCCCAGCATTCCTCCACTCCGGCTCCTCCCTATATAAAAATGATAGCGCCGGATGTGAAGGCTGCCGCTAGCGTGAACAATATTTTTGTTTGTAACCTTGACCTCGATTTACCTGATTTGTTTACAGTATAATGGGCGGAAACCCCAACTCTGCGCTGTGTTCTGTGTTTTATTTTACAACAGGATACATTCTAGTACCAGTTTACTGTAAAAGTTTACTTACTCACATATTGACATCGCTTGCTCTTTTCTCTCAGTCTCACAGTTTACGGCTTTACATAAACTTTTTTCATCCTTATCTTGTTGTGTTGCAGGACACGGTCAATTGTTGACAGACTTCACTATTCATTCCCTCAAAATGTATGTCGCCTTCTGTAATCGGCTTCATATTTCACGCAGTCAAACTGCATTATTTTGACGGACCATATCCACAATAAGTGTCTCCTGGTGTTGTGAGCACATGTGTGTTCTTCCACCCTCATTTGGCCGTGTTTCAATTCTAAAAATACCATTTAGTTATAAGTAAACTTTATATATATATATATATATATATATATATATATATATATATATATATATATATATATATATATACACATACACATCTATGCTTTCAGTAAATGTTTTCAAACACAGTACCATGGAGAAATTATTTTTCATTGTCCCCTTACTGAGACAAGTATACTTTTCACCTATTTTCTTCTGAAGGTCTGGATTATAGTAGCCACTGAGAACCTGCTTAATTTCAGAATGGATAAATGGAATACAGTCTACATCAGGAGATATCAAAAATAAATCTAAAATAAGAGTGTATGTGTAAGCGGTGATCTTACTGATTCCAAAGGGTAGCTCAAAAGTAAAAGTCTGGTTGGCCACATACTTGCTGGCGTCTTCAATCAATCTGACATTAACGTCTTTGCCAGTTCAAAGTATAAAAGTGATAAAAGACACAGAGAGAAGGTGGGAGCCTAAGAGAAGAACAGGGCCCATCCATCCATCCATCGTCTACACCTGCTTTATCCTGCCTGGTCAGAGGAGCTGGAGCCGATCCCAGCAAGCACAGGGAACAGGACCATCACAGGGGCAAAATGTAAGGTCAGTGGCCCATTAGGGCGCAGGGCCCCCCACTTTACACTCACCCTCGTCATTAAATACAAAGAAATCACCCATCCAAGATCTCATAAAATAAATCAAAGCTTTTGTCTGGAACCGTGAATGGGCTGGTCAAAGAAGATGGTCCTGAGGGTCCACGTGAAGTGACACCTCATGCAGGCTGGCCCAGAATGCATCATCTAAAAGGAGATTTGAATTCAGCCGACTGTCAGCCGCATTCAAAGCCTTTAAGTGGCTGTAGCTCCGTTATGGTGGCATAGCAGTTAGTTAAGGCTGTGACAGAATGACCTCGACAAAGAATCGGCCCTGCAATGAAGCCCCAGCTGAAGGGGGTCCAGAAGAATGAAGTTAAGCGTTACTCTCTCTTTTTATTTAGAGCGCCAACAGACAGATTGGTTCTTAAAAGTGTTGTAGTTCAAGCGCAGCAATGGGGGTCAAGGAGAAGCTCTGCACCAGACCACCAGCCAGGACTGAAGAGGCAGTGGGCTCATATCTCACCTCTTAGCCCTTTAGTGGAAGAAACAACAGACAGCAATAGCTTACTTTTAATAATAATAATAATAATAATAATAATAATAGTAATAAAGACAACTGGCTATTCTGCATTTTTAAAGGAAGCAAATGCTAACACTAACAGATCAGGTCAGGTCAGGTTGGGCAGCATGGCACAGCCGTAAGCCTCACCCACCACACAATACAAACAGCTCGAGGTCCTGGATGGCAAACCCCAGGCAGACACACAGTCCAGTCCCACCCTCTATCTACCACAGCCTGGTGTTACGTGAGTGTCTCCTTGGCCTGGTCCAGCCACTCTGTCCTCAACAATGAGGATCCTGCATTCCAGATCACACTCAGGGAATCACACCCCATGGTCATAGTGCTGTAACTGACACTCTGTCACAATGCAGGTCATGTGCCTCATTCAGTACTCAGGTACCCAAGGATTCTCCAGAGAGACACAGGAGTCCAGTCTTCGTCTCAGGTCACTGGATGGCGTCCATATCTCACAAACAGGAAGTACCAGGACTCTAAAGACTTGGACCTTCGTCCTTTTGCTGATACCAGGAGAGCCACACACCCCTTTAAAGTGACCTCATGACCCCCCATGCTGTCCCAATCTGTCAACTGACTTCACAGTAAGAGTCACCAGAGTCACATGACTGTCACTGCCAAGGTAAGTAAACCTCTCGATGACGAGGTGACACTCTCTGCACAGACAGACACACTGCTGATGGCCGTGCCCAGGAGGTCATTAAAGGCCTGGCTCTTTGGTTTTTATCAGGACCCTCACAAGACCAGACACTCAGACTCCTCACTCAGTTTCTCGAGCACCCCGATCAGAGCCTCCATTACACAAATGTAATAATAATAATAATAATCCATTTTATTTATATAGTGTCTTTCCAAAGCTCAACGTGCTTTACAAAATAAACAACAAGAAATAAATCATATGGGATACAAAACAACATCCACATAAAACACCAAATAAACATCCAAATACGAAACCCAAAGATGAACAATGAATTAAAAACAGAAGTGCCAGCCTGCTGTTCCTCACTCAGCTCATTCTTATCGACTTCATCGCTCGAGACAATCGTTCGCTTTTCTTTGTTCAGGTGCAGCACAGGCAGTTGAATGAACTCACTGAGGGTCCCACCGTATTAGTGAGGGGTCTGCGCTCATACAGACTCAGGATGGACTATCAAAGTGGGACTCTGTAAGCACAACACCACAACATGCGTATTATTAGTTCTTATATGGCTGACGTCTTTATCCACGGTGACTTTTACAGACCCCTTTAAAAAGTAAAACACTAGGATTTGAAAAACGTTTACCTCGGTCAGCTGTTGCTATTCGGTTTACATGAACAGATTGAAACGAGCGGATTTTGTCCCCAGCACCACCACGTTGCCACGTTAAAGTAAGTCAGAGTATTAAAGATTATTGAGCTTTAAAGATTTCTTGCACTTGGCAACAGAGGATTGGCTCACCCGATAAACAGGCCAATTCAACCAACAGGTACAAAGCTGGCCGGTCCAGGTATAGTAAGGGGCCACTTTATTTAAGGGGTCTGCTGACCTGTCACTGGTATAAAGCACGACTGGCTCGAGGGTGGGGAGTCAGCCACTGTAGCTCAAATGGTTGACCACTGATTTAACCCACCAGTACATGAGATGTACCAGTTCAAGTCCCATCACGAGAAGAGGGTTTTAAAATAGAAAGTCGTCACTTTATTTGATGGGCTTGGTGATAAAAATAACTTATAGACTACACCACTAAAGGGCCAGCAGTGTGACATTGTGAAAAGAGAGTGACCAATCCAGCCACGCTGTTGAAACAGACTGACCACCCTGGTCAAGGGGCAGACCCGAGCTAAAGGAGCCCATAGGATTCACCTCATATAACATGTAAACTGTCTGTCAGCGTCCTCCATTCTGTCGATGATATAAAAGACTTCTTGTATCTTCCAGACAGAGGATTAGCTCACTGAGAGAGACGAGTCAAATCACTTCTCACAGAAACAAGTAGAGGTGCAGGGTTTGAATGATGTCCTCTCCAGCGTGATGAATGACCAACCCATTTATTTAAGGGCTCCACAGACCTGTCACTAACATTAAATGTATCTGGTCAGCTTACTCTACAGCCAGACTCGGTAGCTCAGCCGGGGGGACCACTCATGCAGAAGAGTGTGGGTTTGCGTCTGCCCCCAAATCATAGGAGCACCTAAAATAGAAAGCAGTCCCTTCATTTGCTGTGGCCACCAAAGAGTTAACAGTATAAATGATTTCTATACCATTCTTCAAAAGGGGACCCCCATGGTGACACAGCAAAACAAGGAAACAACCCTCTCATCCAACACCAAGTCAGCCCTGCAGTCAAGACCACCCCTCAAGCAAAGGGGACCAGAAGAATGACAACCAGCAAGAACCTCTCATTTATTAGAAGTGTCAACCGAGAGATGAGTTGTTGAAAGTGCTGAGGCTCCACAGTGAGAGGGGCTCAGATAGGAGCTCTGCAGGGTAAAGAACCCCAAACCACCAACCGAGACAGAACAGCCAGTGGGTTCAAATCCTCCTCCTGCCATCATCAGAAGAAAATACAAGAAGAACAAAACAAGTGCCGTCTTATTAAAGAATACAACCAAAGAAAAAGAAATCAGGTCAGGGGACAACGGTGACACGACCGCTTGGGTGGTGCAGTGGCGAGAACTGCTGTCTCAGTAATCAAGAGATGGTGGCTTTGATTCTGGATCATTCCCATTTACCATCTTGAGTAGTGAGCTGCTCTTATTGTTACTATTATACAATAAAAATATACATTTAATTTGAGTCTGTAACAGCCGTAAATATATGGTACTTGTAAAGGTTAGCTGCTTTTATTATTATTATTCAGTTTTATTCTCTCAGTCACGTTCACGCTCCCACTGATCTGACACTGTTAGTTTTCAAATTAAGACGATGTTATAGCCGAGGTGAACTCAGATGATGATGAGGGTTCAACATCAGAGAAAGAGAACAGAAGTCCTGCCAGCAAGAAACGTCTACTCACATATCAGAACAACGCAGAGCACCAGGCGTGAAGGTGAAAGATGGCACCGTTTGGATGCAGCAAGAGGAGTGGCCATCCTGCCAGTGAATCTGCCACATTCGTGTGTCCTTGGGAAACACGTTGACGTCTTCCTAAGGAAAGCAGCACTGTTTGTGAAACAAGGGAGCACTTTGACACAGCAAACAACAGTTTCACAGAGGACACTGAAGGCGTCTCTTTTGGTGTCATATTGTATTGGCTGTACAAAGAAAGACCAAAGAGCACCGTTTGGGAACTGCTTAGAGAGGAAGCTGCCCGTTAAATTGACACTTTGTCAGACAGCACTGTGTGTAGATGGACATCTGACATGGCTGACCAGGTAACAGGCTAATAACTGGAACAGGTGAAAAACAGCTACTGAACAGTTTGGAGTTGCAGTTGGATAAACACACAGATATAGCTAACAGTACAGACATCAGAGTTACTGAAGATGGAGGGTTTGTTGAGGAGTTTATATTCTGCAAAGAAATTCAGGGGAGGACAACAGCTCAGGACATTGTTTCAAATCTTTGATGCGTTCATGCAGCCAAATTTCATTGATTGGTCTTATTGTGTGGGCGTCTGTAATGCAGGATGGCACCACTGCCATGTCAGGCCAGCACAGCTGAGTCGTCATGTTAATAAAGGCCAGAGCTCCAAATGTCATGGATACACACTGCATACGTCACAGAGAAGCACGTGTCACACAAGGAATGGAGGATGAATTGTAACAAGTGCGTCAAGATCTTATTAAAGTTGTAAATGCTTTCAAATCATTTAAATCATTGTCATTTAAATCACATCACAAAGTTGTCCAAATCAGGTTTCCATCTTAAAAATGTTAGGAAATTAAGGCACTTTCTAAATAAGCAGGATTCTGAGAAATTAATTCCTCCATTTATTTCTAGTAGGATTGACGACTGCAATGCGGTGTTCACTGGCTGTTCAAACTGTTCTTTATTCAGCCTCCAGTTAATCCAAAATGCGGCTGCATGAATTATTACAAGAACAAGAAAATACGAAGACATAACTCCAGTTCTTAAATCCTTACACTGGCTCCTGGTTAAGTTTAGGGCAGATTTCAAAATCCTCCTTTTAACATACAAAGCATTAAATGGCCGAGGTCCGGCTTACTTGTTTGAACTTATCATGACTTACAAACCTGAGCGCACATTAAGAACTCAAGATGCTGGTCTGCTTAGGATTCCAAGGATTAATAAAATAACAGTGAGAGGTCGAGCTTTTAGTTACAGGACCCCCCTAAACTGTGGACTGGTCTGCCTGCTACTATAAGAGATGCCCCTTCAGTCTCAGCTTTTAAATCCCATCTGAAGACTCATTACTTCAGTTTAGCACACCCTGACTAGAGCTGCTGATTAACTGTACAGACTGCATCTCTGTTGTTAGTCATTAGCACTAAAACATAAGTAACATGATAGTTAGAATTGGATACTAACCCTCACCTATTCTGTTTCTCTTCTCGGTACTCAAATGTGCCACTCGGTGCCACGGCCCACCTGCCAAGTTGTTTTGCCTGCCTAAGGTAAAGTCATCCCTGATGGAGGATCACAGGAATTGTCGGCTAGAGTGGTCCTTTCATCGGATTGGCTGGCCCAGCGCTGACTCAGCTGTGGAATGGCCAATAGGAGGAGGCAATTTGATGGATGAGGTCTCCAAGACTCTAAACAAATCCAAATCCTATTATGGGATGTCATCTACTGTTAAATTCTGCTCTGTACTTTGTTTTTTTGGGAGTTTTTCTTTGTCTTCTTCGAGAGTCAATGCTGGGGGATGTCAAGAGGCCTGTTAAAGCCCATTGCAGCACTTCTTGTGTAATATTGGGGTATATAAAAAGAAATGGCATTTTATTGTATTGTAAATAGTATGAAAGCACGGCCCCTTAAACACTGACAGGCTGTTTGCCAAACTGTGCAGTGAGAGTCTTGAAAGCCTTCTGCTGCATTTGGTGGTCCGCTGGCTGTCTCACAGGGCAGTTTTACAACAGAGAGCTGCGTGAATTTCTTTCTCTGAGAACTCCCAGTTTGCCAGCTGTTTTGACAACCACTTGTGGGATCTGAAGCTTGCGTATTTGGCCGACATATTTCAACTTTTAAATATCTTGAATCAGAGCATGCAGGGTCACGATCACAGCATACTTCATTAGCAAGATAAAGTTTGTGCATTTATACAGAAAATTGGATTTTGGGAGAAAAAGCTAAACAAAGGAAATACTGTAATGTTCCCGATCCTTCACCAGGTGCCAGGAACATCCAATGTGCCTGCAGACCTACAGTGGTCCTGCCTATCATATCGTCACATCTGACCCACCTGAAGGAATACTTCAACGAGTGTTTCCCAGAGCTGGACAATCGTCATTTAACTCTTTGAGGGCTGAATATTTTTTACGAAAAACTTTTTTCTGAAAAGCAGTGGTATAACATAGAAACCAACATAAAACGTCTGTTGCTGCATGCTGTGGCTGCTAATTCGCCAAGAATGTGCGACAGGCATACTGCCAAGCTGTCTTTGTGTGGCGGGGCCAGCAGCAGAGGTGTATTGCATTCTGGTATCAAACTCTTATCATTGTTAACTGGCAGTCCATCTAGGCGAACAGTGTCGTAGGCGTGTCAGCTACCTGAACCTGTTCAGCACCACGATTAGCTGGGGACCAGTGAGCTGAAGCTGGAACATCACATTAGTTTTCAAGCACTTGTATCATAGTCCTATTCGAGAGAATAGGCAAAACATCGTCCATGGAGTATTTTCCTTTACACGTCTGCTTTGATCTCTCAACAGATGTCAGAGCAGTTTTTACCGTCGTTTGTGCCTTGCTACTCACAGGAGTGCAGCAAATATCAGTCAAAACCAATAAAGCTAAATTTCCTTCTTGCAACGAGAGTCCAACTAAAACATAATGGTTGGTTTTGTCACAGTTTACAGTTGATTACATCGTCAACTCCTCCTTTTGACAAAAGTTGGCATCAGTCCTGAAAGAGTTAAACTAAATAGGAAATCCATTTCAGTGAGTCCTGAACTGAAGAGGATTGTCTTGATTTGAGGTGAAGTTTGAAAATGAAATCCTCAGTCATTCCCCTATCAGAATTTTGGAGCAATCTCAGAAGCAAATACGCAGTGTTGAGTGAAAAAGCCGTCTGATGCCTCTTAGCATTTAGAACAACATACCTGAGTGAAGCAGGCCGTTCTGCATTGAATGAACTGAAAACCAAAAACAGAGCACGGCTACATGTGGGAAATGATTTGAGATTGGCACTAAGCCAGCTGCAACCCAGAGTGGGCAAACTGTGCAAGAACATCCAAGACAAATGTCTCACTAGCCCTGGGGTGAGTTTTATAATTTTATTTTAAGCAGCAGTCAATTTGTTTCATAATGAAAGTGCTTTGTTTTATCGAGTTTAGTTACCTGCACTCAACAGGCCTGTATAGCAGTTTATTACAGACACGTGGTATGTTCTTTATTGGATGGTGATAAGTAGCGAGTCCTCAGCCTAAGGGGACCTTGGCATGAAGAAGGCTGGTCACCCCTGCATTAAAGCCATCATGTTTAGGACTTTGTCGCATATCCGTTACATGCAGTGACTGCTTGAAGTCTACAATTCACAAACATCACCAGGTGCTGAGGATCTTATCTGGTGATGCTCGGCCATCTTCAGCTCCTGCTTGTCTCCTTTATGTTTTTCTCTTCAGCATATGGAAGTCCTGCTCAATTAGATTTAAATCAGGTGACTGGCTTGGCCATTCAAGAATTTTTATTCTTTAGCTTTGAAAACTCCTGTGTTGCCTCAGCAGTCTGTTTGAGGTCGTTACCTTGTGGTAGGATGAAGTGCCATCCAGCAAGTTTGGAGGCATTTACTGGAATTTGAGCAGATCAGATGTTTCTAAACCTCAGAATTCATTGTGCTGCTGTTGTCAGCAGTTCCTTCATCAATGAAGAGGAGTGTGCCAGAACCTACATACATGCCCAAGTCATAACACCACCCTCTACAATGTTTAACAGATGAGGTGGTCTGCTTTGGATCTTGGGATGTTCCTTATTGTCTGCACACGTTGCTCTTGCCATCACTTTCTTTCATCTGTCTACAAGTCTTTTTCCCAGAATTCAGCAGACTTTCTGAAGTCCTTTTTCACAAACTGTAATCTGGCCCTGTGTTTTTGTGGCTAACTAGTGGTTTGTATCCTGCAGTGTGGCCTCTGTGTTTCTGTTTGTGAAGTCCTCAGCTGATCGTCGTCTCTGTCACATCTACCTCTGCCTACTGAAGACTCTTTCTGTTCTGTCAGACAGGCATTTCTGGCTTTTTCTTGACCACAGTGAGGATTCTTCTGTCATCAGCAATGGAGGTCTTCCTTGGCCTACCAGTCTCTTTGTGATTCCTGAGCTCACCACTGTGTTCTTCTTCATCATATTCCAGACAGTTGATTTCAGTCATCCTAAGGTTTTACTGACATCACAAACAGTTTTATTCTCGTGTTTTACCTCACAATAGCTTCTTTGATTTTCATTAGCACAGCTCATGTTGAACAATGGCAGCTCCAAACTCCAAACAGTAGAAGAAAGCTGAAGTATCTTATGAAGCCATGAAACACACCTGAGGAATCACAAACACCAATTGTCCCACCAAATGGGGGGACATCATGTAGACAAAGTGCTGTGACTTCTACATGGTGTGACCTAAATGTGTGCCAATCCCCTTAATGAAAGTCTGCAATGTGCACTTTAATCACATCTGAATGTTTTACTTTGTACTTTTAAACTGTGGAACACAGGGGCACCAAGGACCCCAAACATTATGGAGGGCACTGCATATGCTAAAGAGATTGAGTCTCTCAAGAACAGAGAAGCCATTCCCAAAGGCAGTGCACTAATAAATCTTGATCCCTCCATAGACGTTCAGAGTTGGAAGTCGTATTAGTGAAGTTCAACTTTCTCTCAAAGATGAAGCCCTTCTGTTAATCCCTGGAAGTCTTCACGTTGTTTCTTGGTTAGTGCCATTACCACGAGCAGACTGAACATCAAGGACGTCTCTTCATGGAGGAGCTCTGTGTGTTGTTGGTGCAAAAACAGTTATAAGCAGAGCCATATTTAATGTGTCATTTGTAGGAAACTTTGTTGTGTATTTCACACTCAGAAGATGGCTGACTTAGCAGCAGTAAGTACAGAACCTCCCTTTACTAATGTAGAGCTTGATGTGTTCAGTTCTTGTACTTCTGACTCACGTCATACCGGTAACAGATGGCAGTCAGATTCACCTGTGTGAGTATCAGGGTGGTCCATGACTGTCCTGGACTTCAACCCTTCACATTCTTCACACAATGTAGGGGTGTATGAATGAATGATAGATGTGACCCGGAGGACACCTGACTGAACATTTTAACAATCAGGGACAGTAAGACTCACTCATGAGTATCTCCTGAGTTTCATGGCTGAAGTGATGGCTCGTATGAATGGTAGACCCTGATGACCCTGAGGACCCACAGCCACTAACTCCTTCCACACTGCTCACCCAAATGGCTGTCATGTTTAAAGCTCCTCCTGGTGACTTCAATACAAAGACGTGCACAAGGAGCACTGGAGACAAGTGCAGTGTTTGGCCAATGGCTTTAGAGACAAATGGAGGAAAACAGCACAACTCTCCTCTGCAGTCATGTAGTACGTGGAAAACTGGAGGGCCGACATTAAACCTGGAGATGTGGTCCTACTGTGGAACTGTCAGTCTAAAGACACGATTAGACCCCTGGACTGATAACTATAGGGGCTCCTAGTGGGGATGGCAGAGTCTGGACAGCTGAGGTTAAAGCTGGCAAGGAAAGGGAAACCAAACATTACAACAGGCCAGTATCTGAACTTCTCTCATTATTTCATCACAGTCATTAAGGGGGACGTGTTTGATATCAGGTGGTGGTCATGTTGGCAAAGATATTAATTATTATTTTATTGTCCTATACTGTTGTGTTTAACACTCTAAATTGTGAGCCTCCTGATGTTTGTCCTTCTTGAGCTGCCATACAGAGGGGCGGTCCCAATGTAAATTAGTGTAACCATGGCAACCCACAGCCTTCTTTAGGCCCCAAGTTCATCCTGCCTGTGTAGGCCTTTGGTCACATGATCAGTAAGTTCATATCTGTGCCAGTTTACCGTTATGTATTAATATTTACAGTTCAGAACCCGTTAGCGAGCCGTTTGTTATTTGTGTGCTGCTCTTCACTTGTCACTCCGCTGTGTTTCTATTGTTTCACTTGCCTTTGAGTTATGGACTGTTTGTTTCTTCACTTTGTAGTTTCACGCCTGCTCTTTGTTAATAAGATGGAGATTCGTACGCGGTGTCAAGGTGGTCTGCAGGATGATAAACTGATAAAGGGGGGAGTTCAGCTACCTGAAGGTCTATTAAGTCATAATAGTGAGGATCAGAACATCTACAGAGATGATAACTGGGAATAGAACTGGAATCTCTGATAGGACAACAGCACAGACCAGTGCGCCACCAGTTCAGACAAATGAGGCACCAGAAAGAGAAGAAGAAGAGAAAACCCGCAGCTTGAGACATCTTGGGACTTGTGATTTATCCTGTTACTAAATTATAAACTGATCTCAGTCTGATTAATTCTTTTAAAGTTTACTTTTAATTTCATAATAAAACAAGTTCTTTATTATATTACTGACCAACTTCACTCTTGGGGTATGAAGACACACTTTGGACTGTCATCATCGTAAAGCAGGATGACAACATGGTGGCACAAGTGTCAATTCAGTCTGTGATCTACAAGTGTATAAAGCTCTTTGTAAATCGTAACACAAATTCTTTTACTGATGTGGTGTTCTGTGTTCTGTGCCACGGTGACAATGCTGGAGCAGACATGACAAGACCTCAGCAGAGAACTCAACACGGACTTCGTACTTCTGAGTATTGTGTCCACCCAAAGCACCAAAGATACACTCAGGAGGATGAAGATAAAGACCACCAAGAACATAACCTCACGTTTCTGACTACCCACCGGACCACACTGAACACCTGCTGACCACTCCTAATGGTTCAAGTGGCCCACATGCGGTGACTTCCCTGTCCAGTGTGACTTTGTTGTGTCTTCTGTCACCTCGTCACACTGAAAGACCTCAACATTTAACTGTTTAAAGATCCAAGGAAGCCAAAGCCTCCTGTGACGCTGCTCTACCATAAAGTGTCAACAAGAGGAGGCTCCAGTGACACAACTGTCATCATCAACATGTCGTCATTGGGAATGTGACACCACAGACATGGCAATGAAACACAAAACCTGAAAACTGAAATATGTGGTGAACAAAATGTCCATTGAGAGGGAGTGTGGCTGAGGGTCTGACTGCATTAAAATTGGTGTTAAAATTATCAGCAAACTTGGATTGTGTGACTCAAATGGACCTTAATGTTAAAATGAACAGAAAACAAGAAGAGCACTGATGGATTTGGTTCAATTTCAATTCTATTCATGACCACCAGATTTTATTTTTTTATATATTTTTAAATACTTATGAAAAAATGAGCACATCATCCACATTAAAGGCATTCCCATAATGCTGTGCTTTTGAACTGAAGACCCGCCTTCCCCCTTATTCATTGGTCAATAGTCCTGTCTTCAGTTCAAAATGTCAGTCCCATGTGACTTGCAGTTCCTGTTAGTGACATGCGCTGATTTTTCTGAAGTATCCATTTATATAATACGCCTGGTTTACATGCTTTTGAGTTTATGGATAACCGACATGTGGATGATGAGACACAAGTAATGTGAGATTTTATTATCTCTTTATTTAATGGACGTTTTTCACATCATTTGTTGTTGTGCAGCATTGGTCACCATTGGCTGTTCTTATATCATAAACTTTTGCCATTTTCAGCCATCACAACAAGCTACATTGGAGTAATAAATATAAAAAAAAATCAATTTTGAGAGGAGTAGTCATTTAAGTTTATTTCAGGGAGGCACGGTGGCACAGTGGTTAGACTGACAAGCATATTAGGAGATGTGTCCATCTCCTTCAGGGTCACTTTGAAGACCACCACACCAGTAGAGCCCACTCAGAACTGGTTCAGTTTCTCCTTCCCCATTGACTTCAGTTCATTTCACTGAGTTCACTGAAGTCCCCGATCATTTCCATTATTTCGCCCACCTTAAGGTGAAGTGAACTCAGCAGGTCCACTCATCACTCCTCACCATTCAGTAACAGACGTGATGGCGTCAGAATATAACAAGAGGCCTCTGAAGTCGGTGTGTGACGACACAAACACAAATGTGCTCTGGCGCTCTGCTTCTTCAGGTCTTCATGTTCAGTTCAGAGACAGAAGGCTCACAGCAAAGTGACAAGTGACACTGCAATGGCTACTGGGAATTTCATTGATGCAGCATTCAGCAGATCCATCCTGTTTGTTACTGAGATTTGAGCAAATCTGACATGAAAAGGTCCAAGAACTCCAGCTGAGGGGCAGACACATTCACAAATGTCATCTCAGAGTCATCAGGAGATTTGGACAATAAAAAAGAAAACAGCGGAGAGCCTGAAACACAGCGAGGCGTCTTGTCATCTAAATCAGAGGAGTGAATGAAAAGATCTGACTTGACCTGAGACCACTGGGGGGCTACTTTATGACTGAATTATGAAATCAATCATTGTGATTTGTAAGTCACTTTGGATTGAGGTTTCTGCCACAACTCAAGGACTCATCTGAAGGGTGTCAGTGAAGTTCACAGCTGTAGTTCAAATCTAAATGTGTTTACAGTACGTGGTGTTCTGTCCTTGTGCCACTAGGTGGGGATAGCGGGCTGTGGAAAAAGAGAAAAAGAAAGGAACAGAAACGGGAAGTTTGAGTCTGTTATTGGCTTTCTATTGTTGGATTAAATGTGTCATCTGTGGACTCGGAGTCTTTACATTTTACATCGTGACAACTTAACACAATAATTATTTTATTTAGGGATGAATGCAGTCTTTAATATTAGAAATACAAATAAAGAAAAACATAAAAACAGACAGCCAGACAAATCAGTGGGATTGATGTTTAAATGAATTAATGTGTGGACATGAACAGAATTAACAGTGGAATTTGAAATCAACAATTTCCCTTTTGTATTTATCTAGGCATGAAAGTCACATAAATCTGATCTTTTAATACTTTAAAGATAAAAATAAAATATTTCCTCAAACTCACGTCATTGAAATTACTTCTCTTAAAAAATCAAGTAGCTTAAGTCTTGACATAACTTTTCAAGTTTTCTTCATCTACACAAACAAGTGCATGAAGTTCCATCTAATGGCATATCTGGTGGCCTTCCTCAAAGTCACACCTCACCTGTCACACTTTGTTCTGCTGCTCTTCATTTTCTGTGCCACGTATTTCACTATCCTGGTGTGAAAATTCAACATACAGCAAAGGTTTTATTCATTCATGTTGAACTGACAGCTTCTTCTTCCAAAATGTTCCTCCAAGAAAGGAGAAGACGAGCAAACATTCAAGTTCAGGTTTAGTGACAAGTGTGCAGATTACAGGAAACTCTGACTTGTCTGCTTGACAAACATGAACATCACGTTTAGAGTTTCATTAACATGTGAGAAAGTCAAAGATACGAACAGTGAGACCACCGACATGTGTGTGGTGTGCAGACGAGAGCAGTGACTGTGATGAGTGAGAGGAAGAGCATGAAGATCACGCTGATGACACGAGTTTATCTACAACTCCAAAGTCACTCAGCAAATCTCATCAGTGACGCTAACTTTTCATACTGCAGGCCCGCTATATGTAGAGGCTTCTGTTCAACAAATTTAATTTTATTATTATTATTATTTATTTATTTATTTTTAATAAATACCTCCAAGTGGCCCAGTGCCTCACAACTTCGGACTTCAAATCCCAGCATGCTCAGCGTCTCTGTGGAGTTAATGTGTTCTCCTGGTGTCACATGACTTTTCTCCCAGTTCTCCCAGTCGCACATCCACTGGTAACACCAGTCAAACACACTTGCAGTTCTGTCCCCGACTCTATTTGAGTTCATTTATAAATGACAGACAAAGTGACATTTCTGAGTCTCACATACTTCACACTCAAATCAACCAATAAATAAACTGATTCAGACGAGGACTGGATTGATGAACTTGAGTCCATTTTTAATTATTTTAATTACACTTCATGACCACAAGAGGTGCCATTCACACACAATTCTGTATTCTGTTGTCATTTTTAATTGTTCTGATTTGTGTCAAGTCATCCATTTTGAATTCTGTTTCTTCAGTTCTTTTTCATCACGTCTAGCACTCTGTTCAGTAATTAAACTTATTATTGTCATTTCTGTCACACACTCCGACTCCAGCACTGCAGCAGACCACCTGTGTGTGTCACTGAAATGACGTCGAAGTCTGCCGGGAGGTTCAGGACTGTGAGGTGGACCCTCAGAGAAGTTCACGAGAAGCCATTTTCTTACAGAGGACAGCCCGTGTCACCTCACTGATGTCGATGATTTCTTTTTGTAATTCCTGCCTTTCTTTATTTCATTTGACGTCCCTTTCTGTTTTATTTCATTTCATCCCAAACTAATCTCAGTGTTGATGAACTTCTCAGCAGACTTACAGTGTTGTGTATTTCAGTCCACGTTTAACAATAGAAGTATATAACGCTAGATAGGAATTCAGGTTTGTCTGATCGGTGGTCTCGTAGTAGCACAGTGATTGGTGGTCCGGCCTTCAGCTCTGGTGTCACAGGTTGGTTCTTATCCATGTTGCCCCCCACATTGACAGCCTCCTTGACCCTGAATTAGATAAGCGAGTTACAAAATGGACGGTGGGCTCGATATTCAGGGTCTCTGATTACTTCTGCTCAACTCACACTCTTCATGTCTTTTAATGTCACAAAGTGGGCACCTCAGGGTCATCAGGACTGACCACCAGCAAGTGACGTCACACAACGACTGAAGAAAACCAATCCAGTGCTGTGGAGAACACAACCATCTTTGTTGAATTCCTCTTTGAATGTCAAATTAAAGACGCGCACTCAGGATTTCTGTTCATTCTCAGACCCTCAGATTCACATTTGATGATGGAGCCGGCGCTTTGATCCAACGCCATTTAAAAATCCCAGGTGTTCAGTCCTGATGTCTCATTAAACACAGAAATCCTGAAAATGAAAATCAGACGAGCAGCAAACAGCAGGACACCTCAGGGGGGCTTTGAGTTCCGGTGGTCTGATGTTAAAGAAAGTCTCCATCGGCTTTGTGCTGCTCAGAGATGGACAGGCGCGCTAATACAGAGGGGTCAGTGTGTGCGGGGGGCAGATGACCAGAGGGGCAGCGTTTTACCACGTCATTAAGATTAGGATTGAAGTACGGATAGAGGGGCTCAGTGAAGGAGTCTGTGAAGGTGTAGAGGTGAGAGCGGGACTGGGCATTGTAAAAGGAGACCTGACCTTCATCATAGTCCAGAAAGACCCCCACTGTCTGTGGCTTCACTCTCAGCGGGAGGGGGAGAGGACGGCCAATGCAAGCTACATACTCGTTCTCATTCCTCAGCCACACAGTCCAGTATCCATCATATGGGCTCACTGTAATCTCCCCCTTCCTGCTGACCGACTTTCTGGCAACTCCTAAATCCCAGTTAGTCTTCCCCCCGACCTCCACCTCCCAGTAGTGTCTCCCTGACGTGAATCCTTCTCTGGCCAGGACACAAACACAGTGGTTAAACCTCTTTGGATTGTCCGTCACTCTCTGCCATGTGTCTGTCAGTCTCACTTCTTTCCTGTCTTCAGACACAATGAGACATGGATGTGCAGTCTCAGGGTCAAAAGTGACATCAGCTGAGGAGAAGAAGAAGAAAAGAGGAAGACGTCAGGAAATCAGGGGACTTGAGGAAGACAACACATTTACACTCCTTGAAGGACCTGAACATTAAAAAGACAAAGACGTCAAACAGCACGTGTTCAGTTCTCAGCCCACCAAGCCCCTCGTGTGTCTCTTTGTGTCACTGCTCGGCCCCCCTGTGTAGTCGCACCTCTGACCTCCTCCATTTTATCTTCATTTAACCCTAAAGAGCCTGATCACCACGCTGTGAACTCAACAGCACAAGAACGGCGACATTTTAATAAAAGACGAATCACACAGCGAGGATTTGTTAAAGACACAAACAAGAAGACCACCAGTGAGGCCTGGCACTCGTTCACAGACTCACCAGCAGCTCTCAGACTTGTGGTCACTAACCTGAGGGTCTCATGTCCCCCCTGGCCTGTTGTCCTCCTGTTCCTGTCATTCCTGTCCACTTTGATTCATTTTGCTCTGCTGTGTCGGTGACTCTGTCACTTTTCTCGTCCTTACACTGTGTTGGTGGCCTTTTATTTAGCAGACCCCCCATTTTATGTTTCTCAGTTCCTTGTCAGAAGTGACAACGGGGGGCACTGAATTTATGACACTGAATCTAACAACACAAGATGGCCGCCTGTCATTGATGAGGATGAAGTGTCACAAGTCATCAGTCAGCAGGGACACCATGTGACCAGTCAGTACAGGTGAGGGGGGCTTTAATAAAGAGAGGGGGACGAGAGGACATACAAGGTGACAACACTGATAGTGACGACAAAGGACAGGACAGCAGGACAAAACACAAAGTGGCACTAAAGAGGGGACAGGACTGGACACTGAGGGGCTGAGAATGGAGAGCAGACCCTGTGAGGACTCAGCAGCACTCAGTTTACTTTAAAAAGAGCAAACGTTGGGAGTGAAAACCTCAAGTGTGTCCTCAGTGTTGTCATCTCACAAATACTTCAACATCGACATGCTGGAAATGTAGAAAATTCACAGTGGGCCTGAGAAAGGGTCTGCACTGAAACACAAGAGGGTCCTAAGTGACAGAAAGGACATCACGGAGTCTTTAAATA
Source organism: Polypterus senegalus (assembly GCF_016835505.1). NCBI lineage: Eukaryota > Metazoa > Chordata > Cladistia > Polypteriformes > Polypteridae > Polypterus > Polypterus senegalus. The sequence goes on along the minus strand of NC_053154.1, from coordinate 339,522,119 downwards.
GCAGGATTAGTGACAATGACACGCAGTGCTAATCGGTACGAGACCACCGAGTCAAAGTGACCTTCTGAGAATAAAGTCTACAAGACAAACGAGAGTCCTTTGTACCGAGGGGACATCTGAGGAGTTGTGTCTGCACGAGGAGGGTCCGGTCTTTAGTTCTGTCTTTACTGACTTGTCTGATGTTCTTGAAATACAAAATAAAGTAATGTCCGCCTGCCAAGGAGAATCCAGCTGTTTATGACAGAGGATTGTTTAGTGAACTTCATAGGAATATGTCAATGTCAATGTCAATGTCAATTTATTTATATAGCACATTTAAAACAACAAAGTAATGCTGCGGCCAAAGTGCTTTACAATAATAGAATAAAAGAAAAATAAAAAAACAAAAACAGTAAACAATAAAACATAAAAATATATTCACATAAAATAAGATAGATAATAAATAGAAATAATGTTATATGATCACAAAGAGGAAACCCTCAGTATTACTGAAGGTCACTGAATGCAAGTGAAAAGAAGTGAGTCTTTAATCTCGTTTGAATTGTAGACGACTCCTTAATATGATGAGGTAAAGAGTTCCACAGGTGAGGAGCAGCAGCTGTCAAAGCCCTGTGTGTCCCCCTTAGTTTTACACTCGGTATGAGGGACATCAAGAGATAACTGACCAGAAGATCTAAGCACTCTGGATGGCTGGTGTAAAACACACAGTTCAGATAAATAGGCAGGAGCGACCCCATGTAAAGATTTAAAAACTAGCAACAAGATTTTAAAATCAATTTGAAAACTGACAGGCAGCAGCCAGTGTAAAGAAGCTAGGATTGGAGAAACAGAATCAGACTTTCTTCCCCAACCAGAAAGCGAGTGGCAGCATTTTGGACCAACTGTAACCTGCGTATCAGAGATTTGCTAATTCCAGAATACAGCGAATTGCAATAATCGAGGTGAGAAAAAATAAAAGCATGAGTACCTGTCTCAAGATCTTTAGAAGATACAAAAGGCTTGATCTTACCTAATAGACGGTTGGAAAAAGCAACTCTTGACTACAGAATTTACTTGTTTCTCAAACGAGAGGTTACTATCAAAGGTAACACCAAGATTATGGACTTGATGTTTGGAAAAGACAGAGAAAGAGCAGAGAAGTCCAAGACTAATGTGGGCTTTAGCTGATGGACCTACTATAAGCTGTTCTCTGTTTTAGGTTGATTCAGATCATGAAAATTATTGGCCATCCACGATCTTAGTTCAGACAGGCAGTTGTGGAGTTGATTTGTTGCAGAATTGCAGATGGGAATATAAACCTGAGTATCATCAGCATAGCAGTGAAAAGAAATGTTGAATTTCCTACAAATAGCTCCAATAGGGTGAAGGTATATAGAGAATAAAACAGGAGCCAAAATGGATCCCTGAGGAACACCACATTTAAGAGGAGCAGTAGATGAAAAAGAGGAATTTAAAGTCACTGAAAAGTGTCTACCAGTTAGATATGACCTGAACCAGTTAAGAGCGGCCCCTTTATGCCCAACAAGATGTTAGAACATTAGAACATTAGAACAATCGAGACGAGAACAGGCCATTCAGCCCAACAAAGCTCGCCAGTCCTATCCACTTGTTTCCTCCAAGAAAACATCAAGTCGAAGTTTTGAAAGTCCCTAACGCCTTACTGTCTACCACACTACTTGGTAGCTTTTTCCAAGTGTCTATCGCTCTTTGTGTAAAGAAAAACTTCCTAATGTTTGTGCGAAATTTACCCTTAACAAGTTTCCAACTGTGTCCCCGTGTTCTTGATGAACTCATTTTAAAATACAAGTCTCGATCCACTGTACTAATTCCCTTCATAATTTTAAACACTTCAATCATGTCACCTCTTAATCTTCTTTTGCTTAAACTGTAAAGGCTCAGCTCTTTTAATCTTTCCTCATAATTCAACCCCTGTAGACCTGGAATCAGCCTAGTCGCTCTTCTCTGACCTTTCTAGTGCTGCTATGTCCTTTTGTAGCCTGGAGACCAAAACTGCACACAGTACTCAAGATGAGGCCTCACCAGTGCATTATAAAGGTTGAGCAGAACCTCCTGGACTTGTACTCCACAGATCAAGGCTATATAACCTAACATTCTGTTAGCCTTCTTAATGGCTTCTGAACACTGTTTGAAGTTGATAGCTTGAGTCCACTATGACTCCTAAATCCTTCTCATAAGGTGTACTCTCGATTTTCCGACCGCCCATTGTGTATTCAAACCTAATATTTTTACTTCCTATGTGTAATTCTTTACATTTACTGACATTAAATTTCATCTGCCACAAATCTGCCCAAGCCTGTATGCTATCCAAGTCCTTCTGTAATGATATAACGGATTCCAAATTATCTGCTAATCCACCTATCTTGGTATCATCTGCAAACTTAACCAGCTTGTTACTTATATTCCTATCTAAATCATTTATATATATTAAAAATAGCAGCGGCCCTAGCACTGAACCCTGCTGGTCACCACTCTTAACATCGGCCAGTTCTGATGAGGTTCCTCGCACCATCACCCTCTGCTTCCTGTGTCTGAGCCAATTCTGCACCCATCTAAAAACATCACCCTGAACTCCCACTTCTTTTAACTTGATGCCCAACCTCTCATGTGGCACCTTATCAAATGCTTTCTGAAAGTCCAGATAAATAATATCATAAGCTCCACTTTGATCGTATCCTTTGTTGCCTCCTCATAGAATTCCAACATGTTAGTAAAACACGACCTCCCTCTTCTGAACCCATGCTGACTGTTCAGAATAACTCCTGTCCTTGTCATGTGTTGCTCAATCTTATCCTTAATAATTCCTTCCATTAATTTTCCTGTGATGCTTGTTGCTTACTGGCCTATAGTTGCTTGATCTGCCCTGTCACCCTTTTTATATAATGGGATGATATTTGCCATTTTCCAGTCCTTTGGAATCTCTCCAGTGCACAGTGACTTCCTAAAAATATGTGTCAAGGGTTTATATATGTACTCACTAGCCTCCTTAAGAACACGAGGATAAATATTATCTGGGCCTGGTGATTTGTTTGATTTCATCTTATTTAATCTGAGCAGCACTTCTCCCTCTACAATTTCCAAATCCCTCAGTACCTCCTTAGTAGTCCCTGTTACTCTCTGAGGTTATCCACTTGCTCACTTGTGAACACCTCAGAAAAATGTAAGTTTAGGGCATCTGCTATTTCATTGTCTGTATCTTTTAATTCCCTTTACTATTCCTGATGAACTTGACCTCCTCCTTAACTGTTCTTTTACTACTAAAATACTGAAAGAATCTCTTGGGGTCTTCTTTCTCCTTATCTGCTCTATTCCTCTCCAACTGTCTTTTAGCCTCTCTGATATCCTTCTTAATGGTTGCCCTCATGTTCTCATACGCGCTACGATTCTCTTTGCAGTCATTAGTCTTATATGCCTTATACAGCAGTTTTTTCCTTTGCAACTTCTTTTTTAAATCTTTATTAATCCATCGTGGAGTTTTTTTTAGTTTCCTATTAATTCCAAATTTAGGTATGTATCTGTCCTGCATTACATTTTTAAACCTGTTCCACTGCTCTTCGACTGTCTCCACATTTAAAAGCTTATCCCAGTCTATCCTACTTAGACTTTGTCGCATCTGCTCAAAATTAGCCTACCAAAGTTCAACTTAACAATTTTAGTCTTTGCATCTGTACTCTTACAAAATACTGAGAATTGTATGACATTCTGGTCACGTGACCCTAGTGGTTCAATCACCTCTACACCCTCAATTCTATCCTGATTATTACAGAATACTAAATCCAGACAGGCTTCACCCCGTGTTGGCTCTTTAACATGCTGTGTTAACAAACAGTCGCTGATTACTTCTAAAAACTCCTGCTCTTGTGCTCCTCCATCTGTAAGGTTATCCCAGTTAATATTTGGATAATTAAAGTCCCCCATGACTATAATATCCCCCTGTAAACTTGCCTTTTTGATATTACTAAAAAGATGTGTGTTGAAGCCACATCAGCAATATTTCATGGTCAATAGTGTCAAAGGCAGCGGACAGGTCAAGGAGGACAAGGACTGCCGCATCACCTGAGTCAGTAATAAGAGATGTCGTTGAACACTTTCAGGAGTGCCGTTTCAACACCATGATAACACCTAAAACCAGATTGGTCGATCTCAAATAAATTAATGGAGTTAAGGTGATCGACCAATTGATTATAAATAATTTTTTCTAGAATTTTAGCCAGAAATGGGAGCTGAGAAATTGGATGAAAGTTGGTTAAAACTCCAGGATCTAATCCTGCCTTTTTTAGACGGGGACGGACTGCAGCATGTTTAAAAAATGAGGACACAATCCCTGAACTAATAGAATCATTTATAATGGCTAGTAAAGATGGGCCCAACAGTCAAAGGCTTCTACTAAGAGACGTGGTGGTACAACATCGAGGGGGCTGGAAGCTGGTTGAAGGGTGTCAATAGTTCTTTTTAGCATTGAAAGTGAGACTTGAACAAAAGAATCTAGAACAATGTCATGATTAACAGTAGGAAGTTCATAGCAAGTTTGAACAATGCCACGGCGGATAGTATCAAGAAACTGATCACATGAATGAACAGTGCTATTT
>NC_053154.1:339468228-339517012 GCF_016835505.1 Polypterus senegalus | reverse complement strand
CCACAGAAAAAGGAAATAATGATATACTGTACTGCACACTGTACTGTAGCAACAGAAAAAATTACAAAAAATGAGTGTAAAAAAAGTACTTTATTCCTGTTGCTGTCTTGAACACTGGAAGGGGCATTGCAAGGTGGGAGAGAGTGACCTATTGGGAGGAGGAAGCTGGAGATGATTCTGTCTGTACTGCAGGTGTTTCATCTCGAGAAGCAGCTGATGTAGAGGGTACAAGATATGTTGAAGGCCTCTCTACCTTCTTAAAGAATTGTTCCAGGCTAGTCTGGAAGGTTGATGACTTCTTATGTTCCAAAGTCTGTCTGTAGCATTGCAAGTCATCCATAACAGCTCTGTAGACCTTACTGAATCTGTCATCGTTGGGGTCCTCAGTCTGAAATTTTGCCAACCTATAGAAAAGCCTTCTGCCAAACCCTTGGTAGTAAATCTTTTGGGTTCTGGGGTTTCTATCTCTTCCTCCTCCATCTGAATGAGGTCCTCAGCAGACAGCTCCTCTCCATGTGATGCCAGTAGCTCTGTGACATCCTCAGACTCCACATCCAAATGGCAACAACCTTCTCTGTTACAGCCTCCATTGACTCCTCAAAGCCATGGAAGTCATACACAAACTGGGGGCACAGTTCTTTCCACACACCATTTAAGTCTGTTTGCCTCACTTCCTCCCAGGCAAAAGCAATGTTTTGTACAGCATTGTAAATGTTATCAGACTTCCAAAAGTCTTTGAGTGTCAGGTTCTTGTCCTTCTCAGTTGCATTAAGGGCCATAGCAAATGTCCTCCGGAGGTAGTAGGCCTTGAAAGAGGCAATGACACCTTGGTCCATGGGCTGTAAAAGGGCAGTGGTATTAGTTGGAAGGTAAACCACCTTGACATTAGGGTTAAAGTCACTCAAGTGGGCAGGGTGACCTGGGGCATTGTCCAGCACTAGCAACACCTTAAAAGGTAGTCCCTTGCTAACACAGTAGTCCTTCACTGCTGGCACAAAATGGCTGGAAAACCACTCCTCAAAAATCTGAAGTGTCACCCATACCTTCTTGTTTGACCTCCAAACAACAGGCAGTTGACCCTTCCAAATGCCCTTTAGTTACCTTGGATTCTCTGCCTGGTACACCAACAGAGGCTTGAGTTTGAAGTCACCTGCAGCATTCCCTCCAAGAAGCAAAATCAGTCTCTCCTTGCCAGCTTTTTGGCCTGGTGCTGACTTCTCTTCCTTGGCGATATAGGTCCTGTTAGGCATACGCTTCCAAAAAATGCCTGTCTCGTCAAAATTAAACACTTGTTCAGCACAGTAGCCCCCCTCTTTAATTAATTTAGTCAACTTATTAGGAAATGTGCTTGCTGCTTTTTCATCCCCACTAGCAGCTTCATCCTGTACCTTAAGGTTATGCCAGTTGGCACGAGCTTTGAAACACATGAACCACAAACTCTTCACTTTCACTCCTTTCCCCCTTTTCACTTTTTATTGCCTGAAACAATCGTTTAGCCTTCTCCTGAATCAACATTAGACTTACTGGTATACGCCGCTAATGTGGTCTTCCAGCCACAAAATTAGCAATCTTTCCATCTCATTCATTATGCCACTGCGCTGTTTAGTAATCACAGTCGATTTTATAGGGGCTGATCCCTTTACATGCTCTAGAATACGGTCTTTATCCTTGATAATTGTTCCTACGGTAGAGCGGCTAAGGCTTAGCATGTGGCCGATGTTCGTTGCTGATTCTCCTTTTTCTGATCTCTTTAAAATATCTAATTTCACTTCCATCATGATGGTTTTCCTCTTCTTCAAAGCACTACCATCTGAGACTCTGACTTTCGTTTAGAAGCCATGATAAGAGCCAAAAAGTCACCAGTATACACTTGTGCCGCACTCAACCAAACGACCTGTAGTTCACCGACTCCCTCACTCATACGCCGCATACTTTCGCAGCACGCAACCAAACTAGTTTGACCCCGTAAGTCTGTAAGTACGATGCTAGCAGCATAATCTGAAACACTCACGTCTCAATTTTTTATGGGAGTGAGCGTCGTAAACTCAAAACGTCGTATGTCGCGACATTATAACCTGAGGACCCCCTGTACAGCCAACGGGATGAAGCAGACGGGGGTGGAAGAGGCGGAGGGCTTTGCCGCACTCCCCAATCCAGGTAAAGGCGTGGAGGGTATGTACTGAGTTCCCATTGTGAAATGGGCAGAGGCGAGGCCAATAAACCTCCACCCCGAGCCCCTAACACTCTCGACTGAACCGCCACAGGAAACGCACAGGGGCAGTAGCTCCCAACCGGCGGACGGGGATGAATAAAATCTGAATGGGACGCCAATCGATAAAACTAATGATCTATGGATTGTATGAGAGTTGGAGAGAGTGCTCCAGCCCGTACATGATACAATAACAACAACATTTATTTCTATAGCACATTTTCATACAAACAGTAGCTCAAAGTGCTTTACATATTAAAGAATAGAAAAATGAAAGACACAATTATAAAACAAAATAAATCAACATTAACATCGAATAAGAGTAAGGTTCAATGGCCAGGGGGGACAGAAAAAACAAAAAAAAACTCCAGACGGCTGGAGAAAAAAATAAAATCTGTAGGGATTCCAGACCATGAGACCGCCCAGTCCCCTCTGGGCAATGATCTCTTACAGATTATCCAGCCACGAAAGAGGGCAATCAATGGGCTGCAGCAGACAGTCGAGGTGCTCCTGAAGGCAGTACACGAGTGACTGAGGCGATGCGGCACAAGATTCTCCAGCTGATTAGACATAGCAGTACCGGTAGGTGATGCCTGTACTGTACAGGAAAGAGGGGTGCAGAGCAAAGGGCCCCAGTAGCAACAGTACGGGTGCCAAGTAGCCGCAACCCCTATAGTAGACATTGGGATGATGACCATTTGTATGGTAGTGGCAGAAATGGCTGAGGCACATGAAAGGGGACGGATTGTTGGTCCCGGTGCTCACATCGCTCTACATCAAATACCAGCAACGTTCTCACATAAGACAAAGGGAGTGCAGAAGCATGTGGTCATAGGAGAGTAGAAGGAAGACCCGGAAAAGAGGGACCCAGTCTCCGAACAGTGTCACACGACAGCTGTGTGCTCACATGTGATGGAAGACTGCTCTCCATTGGGATGGAGAGATAAGCCAACCTCAGAGGGACCATGAGTCAGGGCAGGGCTTTCCCTGTTGCTTCCATGTCCGCAGGGAGCAGAAATGGGGAGGGGAGAAACGATGTTACGAGTGTTGTGGTTTGGGACACGGGTGGAGGCAATGTCCCAGCAGAGTGCCAATAAACGTCAGCTGGTGGCATCTGCACAGTGCCTCTCCGTCCTTTTCTTGATGTTTCATTTCAGGATGGAACCATGGACAGGACTCCTGGAGAGCTGTAGCCCTCGAGGGACAGGACACCTTGCACCACAGTGGTTCACAACAGTTCACCAACAACAGTCAATAATGTCAATAACAATGGCAGCAGAGGATTTGTAAAAAAGACATGCAAATGATTTCAAGTGGAAGATAGAGGAGGTGAGCAGTGATACACACCTGAACACCAGCATTCAGTGAGGTGGCTTGGGGCAGTCATGGATGGTCTTAGGTGTAGACCTTGAGTGAAAATGCACCCTGCTCCAGATTTTAATAGAAGAGACAGATGCAGGAAGGTAAAGAAGATAGTGGCCTTCAAAAGCCTCACTGTCGCTAGACCTGACAGAGCAGGATCAGCAGAACTAAACATGGCCTAAGTGACAAAGATTTTGTAGTGTCAAGCTATAGACTGCAATTTCCAAGCAGCCCCAGGAATACTGTGCTATAATGCAGCTACAGGGAGAAACAATATGAGGCACTAGATTCAAAATGAAGCCATGAGAAGCCAGCAGATCCATTAAAAAAGAAACTAAATAGTGAATACAAAACATAACCCAGCAAAACCATGACACTAAAAACCAACCTTTTGTTCTGCAGTCATTTGAGGGATCATGGGAGTTTGCTTTATGGATATGGAAGGAGCTGACGACCATGTGCCAAGTGGTATCTGTTTCTTGAATGTTTTACAAAACCTCAGTGGTGAAGTGGAGTGAAGTCTTCAGATGAAACTTATGATTGACTGATCAAATTGTGAAAAATCAAACCTCTGCACACTGGCCCACTATTTAGGAGTTGATGGTGAAAATGAAAAACTCAGAACAACTGGTACTCCAAGTAAAATTTCATTTTTGCAAAACATTTATGACAAATCTGCCCCTAACAAGTTTCAACTCATGTCCCCATATTCTTTTTTAAATTTCCTGGTTTCCTGGGTTTGTGACATTGAAGATAAATTGATTGAACCTGCCAATATTATTGCCATCCAGCTCATCCCTTGTTTTTCTGTAAAGCCTCACCACTCATTCCCTCCACTTCAGGGACAGCTTCTTCAGCCAAGCCATGAGGTTGCTGAAATCCCAGTAATTGATCGTACCTTCCCTGCCCTGTACTGCACCCACCTGTTGGTTTATGTGTAATTGTATTGTATTGTTTTGTTGTGTAAGATTCTATTATTACCCTCTTTTCCCCTTTTATATTCTTTATTGTGTAGAACTTAATAAAATGTTTAAAATCTGTTACACTTAAAACTTAGGTAAATATCAAAGCATAGCCGTTCTCATCAGTAAAATAAAACGTCTCCTGAAATACTAATATCTAATATTACATTTGCTTTGTCTAGCATACAAATAAAGACATTGTCGGCAGAGGATCGCCTTCCAGGCTCACCAAAGGTATCTCCCCGGGATGAGAGGAGGCACTATTGCTAACAGTCTTGTCTCCTTTTTCCCTCATGGCCTCGAGAAACTCAACAAAGCCAAGGAAGCCTCACCTCTTTGGGTCCACTCAGTATAAAAGAGAGAAGCTCCTGGAAGGTGATGGCTCATTTTGGACCTGTCGCCACTAGAAAAAGGGGGGAATGTTTGGCAAGAGTGACCATTTTAAAAGGGCAACTTTCCCATCTATATAGCACCATCGACTGGGTGTTTTGTTTTAAAGTTTTGGTTTCTTTTGTTGGAATGAAATGGGATTTTGCCTGGTTGGTGTCTCAGTCTTTCAGATTTGCCCTGCCTCATCATTCACCTATGCTAGATATCACTCCTACATATGTATGTTACATTTTTTCACTCTTATTTATTGTGATTATATATTTATTTATTTGTTTATTTTATATATTCTATGACTCTTATTTATTTACTGTATTTACTTAAACATCCCTCCATCTGCTCTTGCAGTGTATGTGACAATAAAGATCTAATCTATTCTAATCCACTCTAATGACTTTTGCTTTATATAATTGTTTTCTCTCCCTCATTGTCAGCCACCATACCACATACACTTCACAAGAGGTCATTCACCTGAAGCTAAGCATGACCAGGCCAGGCCAGTACCTGGATGGAAGACCAACAAGGAAAAGTTTGAGTTACTGCTAAAGAAGGTGTTGGAGAGGCCAGCAGGGGGCACTTACCCTGTGGTCTGAATGAGGATTCTAATGCCCCAGTGCAGTAACCAGGGACATGATGTTGTGGGCATCCTTCATAAAGAGTAGGGTGTATCCCGATGTCCTGGCTAAATTGCCCACCACAGCCTAATCATTTTGGCCCCCTAGTCACTGCCTGTCTCTAAGTGACTGTCTCTCTCACTCTCACCACTTCACCACATAACAGCTAATGTCTGGTGAGAGTACTGATACAAAAATGGCTGCTGCCACATCATCCAGGTGGAGGCTGAACATTAATGGTGGTTGAAGTGGCTCCCCATTCAATGAACTACTATGAGCAGTGAGAAAAACACTATAGAAATGTGAATTATTATTATTATTATTATTGGGCGGCACGGTGGCACAGTGGTAGCGCTGCTGCCTCGCACTTAGGAGACCTGGGTTTGCTTCACGGCTCCTCCCTGCGTGGAGTTTGCATGTTCTCCCCGTGTCTGTGTGGGTTTCGTTGGGGTGCTCCGGTGTCCTCCCACAGTCCAAACACATGCAGGTTAGGTGGATTGGCGATTTTACATTGGCCCTAGTGTGTGCTTGGTGTTTGTGTGTGTCCTGCGGTGGGTTGGCACCCTGCCTGGGGTTGGTTCCTGCCTTGTGCCCTGTGTTGGCTGGGTCTGGCTCCAGCAGACCCCTGTGACCCTGTGTTCGGTTTCAGCGGGTTGGGAAGAGCTGAGAGTCACATGTGCTTTGCAAACGCTAGAGTCTGTTGAGAGCACTACTGAGAGAGTGGATCAGCGAGCGGAAGCAGAGAGCGGATCAGCGAGCGGAAGCAGAGAGCGGAGGCGCTCTCCCACAGGCACGTAGCCCTTCGAAAGCACGAGCAAGTTCACCTGAGGTAAAGCCGCAGCTGACCAGTAGAAATAACCGGCAGTGAGAAATTAAAGTCGATCGCTCAGCGGGTGGTGGAAACTTAAAGCGGCGGTGATTCAGCTCAACACGGAAAGCGCAGAAGCACCTATAAAACGGCAAAGATGACTTCAACATTTAATGTAAGTTCTATCTGCTCTCTGCCCATCGAGGGCACGTTTATATGTTGTGTGTCCTGCAGTATGTACAGCTCAGGTTTTCCGGCCGACAGTGCAGATAGCTTCACCTGCCAAAAATGTTTAGTTAATTTAGAGTTGGTCGGGAAAATACGCGAATTGGAGGACCGCGTTAGGAATCTGATAGCGATTAGGCAAACCGAAAATTGGATCAACTCGGTTTGTTTAGACAATTCGGCTACCTCTGATTCGGCTTCAGTCTCTCCAGGTCCCGCTGTAGTCAGTGCGAGTCCGAAATCAGCAGCACCAATTCAGCCACAGGGCGAGTGGGTTACAGTAAGACGGGGGTCTAAGAATCCAAAATTTAGTCCCCAGCACCCAGGTCACCAATTCGGACCCAGAACAGGTTCTCAGCTCTCCAGCGCCTGGGAAACTGAGAATAATAAAGTGCTCATAATTGGCGATTCCATAGTGCGGAATGTTAGAATTCCAAACTATGTTAAACCAGCAGTTAATGTTAAGTGCCTTGCAGGGGCCAAGATTTCTGGCATAAAGGCGCATTGGACCGTGTTGCCGACGATGAAGTATCTACCTTATTGCTGCATGTCGGCACTAATGATATTTATTTACAGCAATCTGAGGTATTAAAGCGAACTTCATCTCTCTATGCACCAAAGCTAAAACAAAATGTCGGAATTTAATTGTATCTGGTCCCTTACCAAGATTATATAGAGGGATGTGATTTATAGCAGATTGCATTCCTTTCACTGCTGGCTAGAAACCTGGTGTGCAAATAAAAGCATAGCATTTGTGAACAATTGGGATGATTTTTGGGAAAGGCCTGGATTTTTCAGAAGAGATGGTCTTCATCCTAACTGGAGGGATCTTATGTATTATCCCAAAATATGGCAGCAAAACTGCCTGGTTGACTGATTAGAGCACCATCCAGGCCGCAGTCATGTGATCTTAAATCACAGGCTGTTCTTTATCCCACCTGTTATTTTCCTGAAGCTGTTACCCATAATCCCTGTTGTGGGGCATCCAGTAAATTTAGTCTTGATACAAACCATAAATTAATTGATAACCAAAAATAAGGTGTATAATTAGACCAAGGGATAAAACCAGACACTCCACCAGGGGCATCTGTAATAGAAATTTAATTCAAATTAAAACAAAAATATATCAGCAGTTCAGAAAGAACCATGCAGTTTTAAATGCTGTTTATTGAACATTCGCTCTCTTGGCACTAAAGCTGTTTTGGTAAATGATATAATATTAAGTACAAAATCTGATCTGTGTCTTCTTACTGAAACCTGGCTTAGTAAATGTGACACTGTTCCCTAGCTGAGGCGTCACCAGATGGATACTCGTTCCTTCATAAGTCTAGAGATTCTGGTCGAGGAGGAGGCCTTGGAATAATTCATTGTAACAAAATGCAAATCACTCCTAAAAATTTAGGCAACTTTACATCCTTTGAGGCATTCATTTTAAATATTAAAACAGATTCCAACACAATTATAGTGCTAGTCTACAGACCACCAGGGCCATATTCATTGTTCATGACTGAATTTAGCAACCTTCTGTCTGATTTGGCTATAAATTATGATCACGTAGTTCTGATGGGGATTTTAATGTACACATTGATGTGGAAACTGACACTTTTAGCAAATGTTTTACTTATTTGTTAAATTCAGTAGGATTTTGTCAGATTGTCAAAGGTCCAACTCATAATCATAACCATACATTAGATTTAATTATAACTTACAAAGTTGAAATTCAAAATTTAAATATTACTCCATTAAATGTAGTTATTTCCGATCACTTCTTAATTACGTTTGATTTAGTTCTGCCCATGCCAGCACTCGCAGATTAAAACAAAGACAGTGCGACATCTAGATTGTAATTCTGCTTCAAAATTTATAGATACCTTGAGTAAGTCGAGTGTAATTGTGGAAAACCATTTAGATCAGTTAACATCAAATGTAAACGTGGAAAACAATTTAGATCAGCTAATATCACATTATAATGTGACCTTGAGAGATGCTCTGGACACAGTGGCTCCCCTAAAAACAAAAGTGATCAAAGCACATAGAAACTCTCCCTGGTTTAATGAAACACTCGAGCTCTTATATTAGAGTGTCGAAAACTGGAGCGCAGATGAAGAACAACAAAGCTACATATCTTTTTAATTGCATGGACAGAAGAATGTTAAAAAATATAAAAAGCCCTCTTTAAAGCTTGCTCAGAATACTATTCTACATTAACAGATAGCAATAATAAAAATCCTAGGGTACTTTTAGAGCAGTGGCTAAATTAACAAATGGGAATTCAGATCAACAGTGCAAAATACCAACAGATATTAGCAGTACAGACTTTATGAACTTCTTCAATGAGAAAATTAAAAATATAAGATCCCAGATCTCAGCATCACAGTACAAACCAAATACTAGCTTAGCAGACCCTGCCACATTGCATTCAGCACTTTAATAATTTTAATCCTGTAACTCACAGGAAGTCTTAACTTTAATTACTAAAATGAAGCCCACTACTTGTTCCCTAGATCCAGTGCCAACAAAACTAGTAAAAGTGCAATGGATGTTCTTGCAGCACCTATTCTAACATTATCAATAGTTCATTACTGCATGGCACATACCTGATGCACTAAAAGTGTCAGTCATTAAACCTTTACTTAAAAAGTCAGACCTAGACCCACACATACTAAATAACTATAGGCCTATTTCAAATTTACCATTTCTCTCTAAAATACTAGAAAAGTAGTCGCCAGTCAGCTTCAGTCACACCTTACGCATTACAATTTATTTGAGAAATTCCAGTCTGGCTTTCGCACTGGTCATAGTACAGAAACGGCACTAACACGGGTTGTAAATGACATTCTGATATCCTCTGATGAAGGAAATTCCACTGTAATTATGTTGTTGGACTTAAGTGCAGCATTTGACACCATTGACCATTCTATTTTACTGCACAGGCTAGAAAGCGATGTTGGGCTTACAGGCCCGTGCTCGCTTGGTTCAGTTCTTATTTATCAAATCGATTCCAGTATACAGAAATGTGCTGACAGTACTCCATCATTATACACAGAAGTTCAATATGGTGTCCCGCAGGGCTCAGTACTGGGACCTTTACTGTTTTCACTTTACATGCTTCCACTGGGATCTCTCATTAGGAAACATAATGTTAATTTTCACTCGTATGCAGATGACACCCAGTTATACCTTTCATTTAAATCAAATGAAGTTTCTCCGATGTTGTCTTTAATTAGTTGTGTTAGTGAATTAAAGGAATGGATGAATGAGAACTACTTGTCTTTAAATACAGATAAAACAGAGATGTTAATTGTTGGAGGGAATGACGCTGATCACAGCAATATTTTGTCGTCATTTAACTCAGTTGGAATCCCAATTAATTTTACTGAATCAGCCCGCAATCTAGGAGTTATCTTTGACTCTAGCATGTCATTTAAAGCGCATATTACAAAGTCGTCCAAAACATGTTTTTCCATCTTAAAAATATTAGGAAATTAAGGCGCTTTCTAAATAAACAGGATTGTGAGAAATTAATTCATGCATTTATCTCTAGTAGGATTGACTACTGCAATGCGGTGTTCACTGGCTGTTCAAACTGTTCTCTATACAGCCTCCAGTTAATCCAAAATGCGCTGCAAGAATTATTACAAGAACAAGAAAATATGAACACATAACCCCAGTTCTTAAATCTTTACACTGGCTCCCAGTTAAGTTTAGGGCAGATTTCAAAATCCTCCTTTTAACATATAAAGCATTAAATGGCCAAGGTCCGGCTTACTTGTCTGAACTTATCATGACTTACAAACCTGAGCACATTAAGATCTCAAGATGCCGGTCTGCTTAGGATTCCAAGGATTAATTAAAATTACAGTGGGAGGTCGAGCTTTTAGTTACAGGGCCCCTAAACTGTGGAATGGTCTTCCTGCTTCCATAAGAGATGCCCCCTCGGTCTCAGCCTTTAAATCCCGGCTGAAGACTCACTACTTCAGTTTAGCATATCCTGACTAGAGCTGCTGATTAACTGTACATACTGCATCTCTGTTGTTAGTCATTAGCACTATAACATAAGTAACATGATAATTATATTTGAATACTAACCCTCACCTATTCTGTTTCTTTTCTCGGTACCCAAATGTGGCCATTGGTGCCACGCCCACCTGCCAAGTTGTTTGCCTGCCTATGGTAAAGTCATCCCTGATGGAGGATCACAGGAATCATGGGAAAGAGGGGTCCTTTCATCAGAGCAACGTTTCAGCCGTGGCATGGCCAAATGGGGAGGCAGCTAGATGGATGAGGTCTCCAGGACTCTAAAAATATCCAAACCTAATTATGTCATATCATCTACTGTTAAACCGTACTTCTAAAATTTTTATTATTATGCTGTCTTAAGGAATTGTTCTGTTCTGTGTATTGTATTGTATTGACCCCTACTTTTGACACCCACTGCACGCCCAACCTACCTGGAAAGGGGTCTCTCTTTGAACTGCCTTTCCGAGGTTTCTTCCATTTTCCCTACAAGGTTTTTTGGGAGTTTTTCCTTGTCTTCTCAGAGAGACAAGGCTGGGGGGCTGTCAAAAGGCAGGGCCTGTTAAAGCCCATTGCGGCACTTCCTGTGTGATTTTGGGCTAAACAAAAATAAACTGTATTGTATTGTATTGTATAGTTGTTGTTTTGTTCAGTGGTGTGAGATTTAGATAAAAAATACATTTTGCTCTTAAAAACTTGGGTTTTGGTTGCCGCTAAGGAACCGTGTGGGAATTTTTAAAGCTTTTTTTCCCTTTAGAAGGGTTTTTTTTGCTTTTTTTTCACCCGCACAAGAGCAAAAGTAGCTGGGTGTTTGAAGTGCGCTTGGAAAAGTTATTTGTACTTGTTCTTGTCTTGTTATCTGTATTTGAATTATCATGGAGGAGGAAGGGTAGAAAGCAGCAGTAACTGATATCGGCATTTGTAAATAAATAACCGCATCGTCGTAACAGCAAGTCCTTAGTTTAAAGGAAAAGAATAAAAGGCTGCGGCTGACTTCAAAGCAGTAAAAGGTGAAAACTCAGCAGTGCACAGGTAAGCGGCCAGCGTTAAGACCAATCAGGCACAAGGAGCAGTAGGAGCAAATAAGGTAGTAAAGTTTTATTTATTTGTTTATTTTAGATTAAACAGTCCTTAGCGGTCCAGAGGTAGAACAGTTAAGTGGGCGACAGCATAAGGGGTCATTAATACAAACAGTGAGAGTGAAGAGCTTATAAGTAAGAGGAGCGCAAAGTTAGGAGAAGAGACAGAGAAAAGTAAAGTGAACCTCATAGAAAGGCAAATAGCAGGCAGCTGAGAGGGAGAACAGTACAGGAGCTTAAGGGGAAAAGGTGTAAAATATCTGTAGCAGATCTTAGTGTTACCATTTAAGTTAAGGAGCAGCTGAAAGAAGAAGAAATTTAATTTTAAGAAAAAAAAAATAGTTAAGGCAGCTTAGTAATCCCAAATCAAATTTTAATAATGAGGCCAGTGCAATGCAAGTCCTGTTGGATGTTGGACTTTTTAGATGATGGTTTGGAAGAGCCAGTTGTCTATGAGGGCTACATCTGCAAGAGATGCCAGCTGATCCAGCACCTCGAGCTCAGGGTCGCTGAACTGACCTGCGTTGTAATAGAGAATTGGCGGACTTGGCCCAGGTGTCCTTTAGAGATAGTGTGCACCCTAAGGTGGCGCGGGAGGAGATTCCAGACCAGACAGGTAGGAATAGGTGGGTCACGGTCACACAGCGTAAGGTAAAGGGTGCACACTGTCCGGGGGCATCAACCCCAGAATTAGAAGTGTCTAACTGTTATCATGTCCTGGCGGAGCTGGACGGTGACTCTGATAATTCTGAGGTGGTAGAAGGGATGAGGAGCCCCAACGGGCCACCTCAAAACCAGTTCCCAAAAAGAGAGAGGTAGTGATAGTTGGGGACTCAATCATTAGGGGGATTGAAGCGCAGGTGTGCTCCAGAGAGAGAGAGTCTCATACGGTGTGTTGCCTTCCGGGAGCACAGGTGGGAGACCTCCTGGAAGGGTGGATAGGCTCTTGGCCAGAGCGGGGTGGATCCAGTTGTCATTGTCCACGTTGGAACAAATGACATACATAAGGGTAGTCTGTCAGTTCTGCGATCCAAATTCAAAGAGTTAGGTACCAAGCTGAGGAGCAGAACTGACAAGGTAGTCTTCTCCGAAGTTCTGCCTGTGCCACGCCAGTCCAGGTAAGATTGAGGAGATTAGAAGGCTTAGCGTGGCTCAAATCTTGGTGCAGGGTAGAAGGGTATAGGTTTATGGGGCATTGGGACTCCTTTTGGAACAGATGGGACCTGTTCTGCCATGACGGGTTACATCTGAACCGGAGGGGCACCAATGTATTGGGGAGGCGTATGTGTAGGCTAGTCAAGGATTGGGGGGGCAGGGAGTTTAGGACAGGCCAGATTTAGATCTATACATGGAAGAACAAAAAATGGTGTAGAAATAAAATGCATAGTAATGTAAATTTTAAGCAAACACGTAAAGATAGAAGGATTAACACATTAAAAATAGCTTGCCTTAATGCTAGAAGTATCAAAAATAAGGTAAGTGAGTTGGAGTTGTATGTAGCAGAGCACAATTATGATATTATAGCAATAACGGAAACCTGGCTAAATAACAAAGATGGGGATGAGTGTAACATAGAGGGATACACATTTATTAGGAAGGATAGACAGAACAGAAAAGGAGGTGGGGTTGCTGTTTATGCCAAACAGGATTTAAATGTAAGTCATCTTCAGTTGGATGATGAGCCCCATCTTAGTGAGGACATGTGGCTTCACCTGGAAAATATTAGGGAAAGAGGTCTCATTTTAGGAGTGTGTTATAGACCACCCAATTCAGACAGTAATTTCAACACACATCTTTTAGTAATATCAAAAGGCAAGTTTACAGGGGATATTATAGTCAGGGGGACTTTAATTATCCAAATATTAACTGGGATAACCTTACAGATGGAGGAGCACAAGAGCAGGAGTTTTTAGAAGTAATCAGCGACTGTTTTTTAACACAGGGTGAAGCCTGTCTGGATTTAGTATTCTGTAATAATCAGGATAGAATTGAGGGTGTAGAGGTGATTGAACCACTAGGGTCAAGTGACCATAATGTAATACAATTCTCAGTATTTTGTAAGAGTACAGATGCAAAGACTAAAATTGTTAAGTTGAACTTTAGTAGGGCTAATTTTGAGCAGATGAGACAAAGTCTAAGTAGGATAGACTGGGATAAGCTTTTGTGTGGAGACAGTCGAGGAGCAGTGGAACAGGTTTAAAAACATGTAATGCAGGACAGATACATACCTAAATTTGGAAGTAATAGGAAACTAAAAAACAAGTCCACGGTGGATTAATAAAGATTTAAAAAAGAAGTTGCAAAGGAAAAAACTGCTGTATAAGGCATATAAGACTAATGACTGCAAAGAGAACCGTAGAGCATATGAGAACATGAGGGCAACCATTAAGAAGGATATCAGGGAGGCTAAAAGACAGTTGGAGAGGAATATAGCAGATAAGGAGAAAGAAGACCCCAAGAGATTCTTTCAGTATTTTAGTAGTAAAAGAACAGTTAAGGAGGAGGTCAAGTTCATCAGGAATAGTAAAGGGGAATTAAAAGATACAGACAATGAAATAGCAGATGCCCTAAACTTACATTTTTCTGAGGTGTTTACAAGTGAGCAAGTGGATAACCTGCCAGAGGTAAACACAACTACTAAGGAGGTACTGAGGGATTTGGAAATTGTAGAGGGAGAAGTGCTGCTCAGATTAAATAAGATGAAATCAAACAAATCACCAGGCCCAGATAATATTTATCCTCGTGTTCTTAAGGAGGCTAGTGAGTACATATATAAACCCTTGACACATATTTTAGGAAGTCACTGTGCACTGGAGAGATTCCAAAGGACTGGAAAATGGCAAATATCATCCCATTATATAAAAAGGGTGACAGGGCAGATCCAAGCAACTATAGGCCAGTAAGTTTAACGTGCATCACAGGAAAATTAATGGAAGGAATTATTAAGGATAAGATTGAGCAACACATGACAAGGACAGGAGTTATTCTGAACAGTCAGCATGGGTTCAGAAGAGGGAGGTCGTGTTTTACTAACATGTTGGAATTCTATGAGGAGGCAACAAAGGATACGATCAAAGTGGAGCTTATGATATTATTTATCTGGACTTTCAGAAAGCATTTGATAAGGTGCCACATGAGAGGTTGGGCATCAAGTTAAAAGAAGTGGCAGTACAGGGTGATGTTTGTAGATGGGTGCAGAATTGGCTCAAACACAGGAAGCAGAGGGTGATGGTGCGAGGAACCTCATCAGAACTGGCGATGTTAAGAGTGGTGTTCCACAGGGGTCAGTGCTAGGGCGCTGCTTTTTTTAATATATATAAATGATTTAGATAGGAATATAAGTAACAAGCTGGTTAAGTTATCAGATGATACCAAGACAGGTGGATTAGCAGATAATTTGGAATCCGTTATATCATTACAGAAGGACTTGGATAGCATACAGGCTTGGGCAGATTTGTGGCAGATGAAATTTAATGTCAGTAAAGTATTACACATAGGACACATCTGTGACCTGTTGGATCGCAGGGTGAGGGCTAGGTCCATTCCTCCCAGAAATGTCCAGGAACTTGCAGGTGCCTTGGTGGAAGAGTGGGGTAACATCTCACAGCAAGAACTGACAAATCTGGTCCAGTCCATGAGGAGGAGATGCACTGCAGTACTTCAAGCAGCTGGTGGCCACACCAGAGACTGACTGGTACTTTTGAATTTGAGCCTCCCTTCATTCAGGGACACATTGTGAAACATTTTTAGTTTATGTCTTATGGTGTTGACTCTTTTAGTGTTCATACAAATATTTACACATTAAGTTTACTGAAAGTAAAAACAGTTGAAAGTCAGAGAACGTTTCTTTTCTTGCTAAGTATATAATGTGTGCTCTGGAGTACTTTGTTTCTGAAGGAATCCAGAGAGGAGTGGACAAGATAAGACTTGGCCATCTCTTGCTTCTCATTAAACATATAAATCCTGTGTTCCACTCCATAGTAAGCCATTTTTCCCAGTCTGATCATAATCCCCCGTTGGTCCTCAGCTTCTCGACTGTGATTGGTCAAGATGTTGTGAAGGAATCTCACAAAAAGTTTAAAGTTGTGGGGACAGCTCCACATTCTTCCTCAAGTCTCATGAAGTGGCTCTTCAGCAAAGAGCAGACAATCCAGCAGTATGATGGGTTTAAGCACATGGTATATAGGATAGCATTCTCCTCCACATGCTGAAAAGCTTTGGCACCCAGATCAGCATCAACAAAGAACTTCTGAAAGTACATCAGTCTTTGCTCAGGGAAGAATCCAAGTATCTCCACAAATCGATCAACTCTCTTCATGTCCAGGGCTTCCAAGGACGTTGGCCTGGTTGTTATCAGGACTGAACAACCTTTCAGTAATGTCTTACTGACCATGCTGGTGATGAGGATGTGGACAGGAACATCATCATCTCGGTTTGAGCAGAGCTGCCCATGTGCAAAGTCCAGTTTGTCTTTGTACTCATCCAGTCCATCAAATATAAAAAGGACAGTTCCGGGTTGCTGTAGGATTTCTGTTACTGTGTCATTACTGAGATGTTTATAGTGCCTTACAATTAGTGTGTTCAGAGACATCTGTGGCTTGTTCTCGTTGTCTAGGATGTTGAGATCCCTGAACTTAAACAGGAACATAAATGCAAATCTCTGGAACTGAGTGCCTCTGGCCCAGTCAAACATGATCTTCTGGACCATGGTGGTCTTTCCGATTCCCACCACCCCACTGGCCACTACAATATTGGTGGGTTTTTCATTTTCAGGATTTCGTCTAAACAGCTGCTCAGCCCATATTCGCTCACATTTCTCCTTTGTCCTCTCCTCTACCAACTCAGCATGACTCCTCCCTGTCTTCACAAATTCATGTTCAGTCTCATTTGAGGTCCCTCTGTACTGATTAATGACAATTGGCTCCATGTATCGAGTCTCAAACCCCACTGTTCTGGTATGTGAATCTCCAGAAGAAGTTTGTTCTTCCAAGGTTCTTGTATATTCAGAGCTAGCAAGTATGTGTGTCTCATGAAGGTCTAAAAGTCATAATTACAACAAATGAGGAAAAATGAGGAGCACAAAAGTGTGAAGCAGAAGAATAAGAGGACTCACCTTTAATATGAGGCTCAAGGGCAGGTGACTGGACACTGGCATCAATCTCCTCTAAGAGGTTAGTTCCTAGTGATAAAAAATATTGACATAATGGTCAATAACAGTAGACAGAGGGTGATTCTAGATGACAGGAACCTTCCTGTAAAATATGACGTTTTGAACTTTCTAAAACTGGTCTCCATAATTGTTAGTGTGTGCAAATTTGATACATTTCTGACAATTTGTGAGTCCATGAGGCTAGAAAAGAGATGAAAGACATGAAATAGGACATGACAGTCAGACCAGGAACACATATCTAGTTTGTCTGAGAACTATTAGTCATTCAAATAGTGGAGCCATTAGAAATAAGAATAAAGTCAGTGTTAATGTAAAGTCACCAGAGCAAGACACAGTGAGATGAAAACAAGACTTCCTGCACAAGTCATCAGTTATATTTACTTAACCTTTCTAAAATGACATGAAGTTAAGTTCTACTGTCCATCACACTACTTGGTCACTTATTCCATCTGTCTTGTTATTTACTCTGTGTGAAGAAAAACTTCAGAGATTTGTATAGAATTGAGCTTTAATAAGTTTCCATCTTTGTCTCTGTGTACTCATATTGAAGAAGTCACTTTAAACCACTACTCTTATTCCATTCCAGATTTTAAGTAATACAAACATGACACCTGTTAATCTCAACTGACCTAAACCAGGGGTGGCAAACTCCAGGCCTGGAGTGCCGCAGTGGCTGCAGGTTTTCATTTTTACCATCTTCTTAATTAGTGGCCAGTTTTTGCTGCTGATTACTTCTTTTAATTAACAGGACCTTCGCATCTCTCCATCAGCGACTATTGTCTTGTAAATGTGTCGATCAGCACAAGCAGCAAGCAGCCTGCTATCCCATCCCTCCCACCACTGCAGAGGCAGCTGAAGTTCTCCAAGCTCAGGTCTCTTTATCATTGTGTGAGGTGCCTGGAGTTGTAGAGGTTAAATAATATATCATTATTTGGAATCCATGCAGTTCATGTGTCTTCCATGCCTACAACGATCTGTGTAAATATAGGATGGCAGAAAATGTGAGGCAAGAAATGCTGAATACATACCTAAAGCAGAAACTTTCTCCATGTTATAGTAATAACAGCATAAAGTGTATAATGTGTGAAGACTTTAGTCCAAATATTAAATAAACAGGTGCACTTTTGTTGAAGAATATAACCAAAGAAAAACTAATAATTCAATTTACATGTTGCTGTCAATGAGTTAAAAACCCAAATTCAAATGTCAATCGACAGATAATCAATATGGCTTCTTGGATGGTGCAGAGGTAAGAACTGCTGCCTTGCAAACAAAAGGTTCTGGGTTTGAGTCTAGGTTTTGAGTAGTGAGCTGCTATTATTATTACTATAATATAATAAAAACATACATTTGATTTGAGTCTGTAACACCCAGTGTCAATTTTGGCTACTTGTAAAAATTAGCGCTTGTCTTTTATTATTCAGTTCTGTTCTCTCAGTGACGTTCACGTGGTACAACAAACTTGCCTCTCCCTCTCTGAGCTGATGCTGTTTATCTCCATTCTTTTCACAAGAGCAGCAATGACCAGAGTTCCTTTGTGTAATTCTTTACATTTACTGACATTAAATTTAATTTTCCACAAACCTGCCCAAGCCTGTATGCTATCCAAGTCCTTCTGTGATGATATAATGCAGGGGTGGGCAAAGTCATTCCTGGAGGGCCGCAGTGGCTGCAGGTTTTTGTTCCAACCCAGTTGCTTAATAAGAAGCACTTATTGTTCAAGTAACACTTCTGCTTCACTTTAGTTGTCTCGCTTGTTAAGATTCTGAACCCTTATTGCTTGTTTTAGTCTTAAACAGCTGTTCTCTTGGTTTTTAATGGCTTTGTATTAGCAAGATTAAGATTTAAATGACAAAAGAAAGCAGCTTTTCTCCATTTAGCTTGGTACCATTTACACGTGTGTGTATTTATCATGCACTTTTGGGTTTAATTAAATACTTGGAAGGAAAGTGAAGAGAAAAAAGTGAAAGATTGAGTATTACTCATCCATTTTAGCCTTCAAATAATTTGGATGATATCCTTAAAAAGGGGAAGAACATCTAGGATATGAGAATGGCCTGATATGGCTGAGTTAAAGCACTAACAAGCCATGAAATTGAATTACCTGCAAGGACTGTTTTCTAATTAAGCAACTAGGTTAGAGCAAAAACCTGCGGCCTCTGCGGCCCTCCAGGACTGACTTTGCCCACCCCTGATATAATGGATATCAAATTATCTGCTAATCCACCCAGCTTGGTATCATCTGCAAACTTGAGCAGCTTGTTACTTGTATTGCTATTCAAATCATTTATTTATATTAAAAATAGCAGCAGCCCCAGCACTGACCCCTGATAGTTCCTTTCCTGGCCGTGTTTGATTTTCCGGATACACACTTTTATGATTTATTTTTCTTTGAATTGTTGCTGTTTCATTAGTTTCACTTTTATTTCAGAACTTCTGTAAAAACAATATTTGGAATCTTTTTGGAGTCCCAATATGCTGAATCTTTTTAATGAGGTCAGGATAGGTTTCTCTGTTTGGAATTTCAGCAGAGACAAAACGATCTTCATCATCAGCAGTTGCTAAATTTTTTTTACAAAGTAACTAATAAATGAATGTGCGGTAAACTCCGTTTTTGAAATTCTCAAGATTCTTTATTTGTCACATGCATAGTTTATAGAGGACAACACGCAGTGAAACGCATCCTGATCCGCTTATCAAAAACTGTGCAAAGTTAGAAGAATATCAGTGAGATTAACAAAAAGTCATAGATAGAAAGATAACAGTATAGTAGAACATAATAAATAAGTAAACTTATGTGAATAAAGTAGAATTAAGTGTTAAGGTGCAATAGTGCAGTGATTATTGTGCAAAACCAAAGTTGGACTGGTGCATAGTTAAATGAGGCAGTTTGTTTGTTTGCGCTACTGCGATCTTTACTTTCTTTTTTTATATTTTCTATTTTTCCTACTTTCATATCCATTAACTTTCTCCACATGTGTATAGCGCCAAAGTTTTTCTTTTTTTTTTTTGAGCCTTTCTAATTTCACTGGTTTCATAATCTCTAACCTGCTCTGTATGTGTTTAGCGCCAACGTTTGTAAACGTCTTTATGAAGTTCTACTTTGTCTTTTACTCTGTCTTTTAATTCTGAGCCGGATTGGACCTGCTTTTATTCAGTTCTACTTGTTCCGGACTGATAATTGTGTTCCTTATTTTCTGAATTTGCACCTCAATTATTCTTTTTTGCTCACATATGATTCTCTTTTTTCCACGCTGCTTTCTTCTTCGGTTAGATGTCGACATTTCATTTATAACATACTTGCCCAGAGGGGACTGGGTGGTCTCATGGTCTGGAATCCCTGCAGATTTTATTTTTTTTCTCCAGCCGTCTGGAGTTTTTTTTTTTTTTTCTGTCCACCCTGGCCATTCGGACATTACTTATTCTATGTTAATTAATGTTGACTTATTTTATTTTATAACTGTGTCTTTTATTTTTCTATTCTTCATTTTGTAAAGCACTTTGAGCTACTGTTTGTATGAAAATGTGCTATAGAAATAAAATGTTGCTGTTGTTGTTGTTGTTAATACGCTTTATATTGGCTGAGAGCCCTGGATCTGTGTGTGCTCAAATCCTTCACAAGACTGAATGTTTTGCTGCCCCGTTGTCCTATTTGATAGATTGTAAGTAGGACGTGTCTTGCAAGAATCTCATGTTCTACGTCATCGCAAGACGCTCCTGGGGCAATCTCTTGGCACAATGACTCATGTTTATGGTCCTCACGAGACGCACCGTGGCAAGTCTCTTTGATCTCGCGGGTCTTTTAAATGTCTTCCGAGAAGATCACATATCGTAGCCTTGCTTTTGCTTTCCAGGACAGGATTTCTTTTTATAATAGATAGATGTTAATTATGAGCATCATTCTTTATTTTTGATTTTGTCTGTGTATGTAAGACGCCTTTGTTATGTTATATGTGTTACGCAAGTGGTCCCCTATTGGCAGTGTCACCTGTCAAACACCATCAGAAACTGCCCTCTGCCTTAACAAATCCTGAGGGTTTTCCACAGTTCCTGGTGGTTCATTTTGAATGCGCTTAGGAGTGCAGAGTTCTTTGTTTTTTCTGAATTCAGTGTGCTTTGTGATTACAGGACTTTTGATATTTCGCTCTATATTTTGACTATTTTTGGGACTTTGTATTGGGACTTTTGGTTGTATTCGACTGCCTTATTGCTTTGAGCAAAATCTATTGTCTTTGTGCGCCACGGAGCTTCATTGTTAGTGATGAACACCATTTTTGAAAATAAATCTTTTATTATATAAAGATTTAACAAGAACCTTTAATGGGATTCCCCCGAGAGATGCCATTTTGGAGGTGCTTTGAGACTCCTAGTTAATAGCAAACGAAAACCACTTTTAACATCAACTGATTCAGAAAAAGTACCTTTTCTCATAACGTTTTGGTGTTAAGCCTGTTTTCCCAAACTCCACACTAGCTTACATTCACACTTCTTTTATTTTATCAGTAGTCTCTCTTATCAAACCTTTTTTGAAAATCCCAGTCAATAATATCTTTTGCACCTCACTGATTGTCTGCTTTTGCTTCTTTTTCATAGAATTCCACCATATTTAGTCAAGCCTGATCTCCCTCAGCTCAGCTCAATCTATTTGCTATTCCTTCTGTTCTAGACGTGTGCCGCATTGTCTGAAGTTTACTGGCCCATAGTTGTTTGACTCAGACTGATCCTCTTTACATAATGGTACAACATTTGTTAGCTTGGTGTGGTGTTCCACAAGGCTCTATCCTGGGTCCGCTGCTCTTCTCAATCTACATGCTTCCGTTAGGTCAGATTATCTCAGGGCACAACGTGAGCTACCACAGCTATGCTGATGACACACAGCTGTACTTATCAATAGCTCCTGATGACCCTGATTCTATTGATTCACTAACAGAATGTCTGACTAGTATCTCAGAATGGATGAATAGTAACTTTCTCAAGTTAAATAAAGAGAAAACTGAAATCTTAGTGATCAGCAATAATGGATACAATGAGGCTATTAGAAATAAACTGGATACATTAGGATTAAAAGTCAAGACGGAGGTAAAAAGCTTAGGGGTAACCGTTGACTGTAATCTGAATTTTAAATCACATATTCATCAGACCACTAGGACAGCATTTTTTCACATAAGAAACATAAGTAAAGTTAGACCGCTTATATCACTGAAAGATGCTGAGAAATTAGTTCACGCGTTTGTTTTCAGTAGACTAGATTACTGTAACGCACTCCTCTCAGGACTACCCAAAAAAGATATAAATCGTTTGCAACTAGTGCAGAATGGAGCTGCTAGAATCCTAACTAGGAAAAGAAAATCCGAGCACATTTCTGCAGTTTTAATGTCGCTACACTGGTTACCTGTGTCATTCAGAATTGACTTTAAAATTCTGCTTATGGTTTATAAAGCCTTAAATAATCTCGCCCCATCTTATATATCGGAATGTCTGACACGTTATATTCCAAATCGTAACCTCAGATCTTTAAATGAGTGTCTCCTTAGAATTCCAAGAACAAAACTTAAAAGAAGTGGTGAGGCGGGCGGCCTTCTGCTGTTATGCACCTAAAATCTGGAATAGCCTGCCAATAGGAATTCACCAGGCTGATACAGTAGAGCACTTTAAAACACTGCTGAAAACACATTACTTTAACATGGCCTTTTTATAACTTCATTTTAATCGTAATTTAACTTAATCCTGATACTCTATATGTTCAATCTCCTCAAAATAACTATTCATGGTGGCTCTAAAATCCGTACTGAGCCCTACTCTCTTTTCTGTTTCTTTTTCCGGTTTCTTTGTCTACTCAAAGCTTCATGATGCTCCAACAATGATGGACGGATTAAAAGGCAAAAGTCTACGTGACCATCATCATCAAGCCCTTCCAAGAGAACCCTAAATCCAAAGAGGACTGTTTCATTTATGTTAGGTAGAATGCCCAGAGGGGACTGGGTGGTCTCTTGGTCTGGAACCCCTACAGATTTTATTTTTTCTCCAGCCGTTTGGAGTTTTTTTTTTTTTTTCTGTCCCCCCTGGCCATTGAACCTTACTCTTATTCGATGTTAATTAATGTTGATTTATTTTGTTTTCTTATTGTGTCTTTTATTTTTCTATTCTTTAATATGTACAGCACTTTGAGCTACTGTTTGTATGAAAATGTGCTATAGAAATAAATGTTGTTGTTGTTGTTGTTGTAGCTTCCAATGTTTAGGAATTTCTCCCATTACTTAAGAACATAAGAAATTTGACAAACAAGAGGAGAGCATTCAGTCCATTTGTTACTCATTTGTCGAGCTAATAGCTAAGTTGTCCCATATCTCATCCAGACACATGTTAATTTAATTTAATTTGTACCAGATTCACACAAATCTTTGCATACAAAAGTGCTTTCTGGCTTCAGTTTCAAATGTACTTCCCTTAATTTTCTTTACTTAAGCCTAAAGAATTCTGCTGGATTGACGTTTTCAATGCCTTTGATGATTTTAAATACCTGGATGAGGTCCCCATGCAGTCTCCTCTGCTCAGACTAAACAGGTTTAATTCTGAGTTTGCCACAGTAGGACATGCCCTTATGTGGTTGTTCTGCACTGCTCAGCTACAAGTGCTGCCATGTCTTTCTTGTACTGCGGTGACCAGAACTGGACACAACTCTCCAGATGAGGTCTAGTCAGTGCATTATAATACGTGAATACAGCACCTGAGAAAGTATTCAACCCCCTTGGGTTGTGTCCTATTTTGTTGGATTACAACCTAGAATTAAAATTGATTTTTGGGAGTTGGCACCATTTCATTTACACAACATGCCTACCACTTTGAAGGTACAAAATATTTTTTATCAAGACACAAACAAACAGAAATCCTGAGTGTGGGTATGTATTCATCCCCCCAAATCAATACTCTGTAGAGTCCCGTTTTGACGCAAATCTCCTGTTGAATGTCTTTATTAGTTCAGCACATCTCTCCACTGTAATTTTTGCCCATTCCTCAAGACCAAACTACTCCAACTCTGTCATGTTCAATAGGTTGTACCGGTGTGTTCAACCATCTTCAAGTCATACCACAGATTCTCCATTGAATTGAGGGCTGGGCTTTGACACAGCCATTCCAAGACATTTCAATGTTTACCTTTAAACCACTCCAGTGTCTTTGTAGCAGTAAGTTTAGGGTCATTCATTGTCTGGCTAGAAGGTGAACCTTCGTCTCAATCTCAGACCTTTTGTAGACTCAAACAGGTAAGTTTTAAGAGTTGCCCTGTATTTAGTGCCATCCATCTTTCCTTCAGTCCTGACAAGTTTTCCTGTCCCCACAAGATGTCACTGCCACTACCATGCTTCACTGTGGGAATGATGATCCTGGACAATGGAACGTCTTGGGTTTGTGTCACACATAGCACTTCCCATGAAGACCAAAACGTTCACTTTGAGTCTCATCGAACCAGAGGCACTTCTTCCATGTGATTTGGGAGTCCGCTGTTAGGCAAACTCAGAATGTGTTTTCTTATTTTTTTCTTTAAGCAATCCCTTTTTTTCTAGCCACTCTTCCTTAAGCCCCACTCTGTGGAGTGTACAACTTAAAGTGGTCCTATGGACAGACACTCCCATCTCCACAGTGGATCTTTACAGCTCCTTCAGTGTTATTCTTGGTGTCTTTGTTGTATCTCTGATTAATGTCCCCCTTGGCCAGTCTGTGAGTTTTGGTGGGTAGCCTACTCTTGTCAGGTTTGTAGTGGTGCCATATTCTATACATTTTGTTGTAATGGATTTAATGGTGCTCTGTGGGATATTCAAAGTTTGGGATATTGTTTATAACCCAACCCTGACCTGTACTTCTCCGCAACTTTGTCTCTGACCGGTTTGGATTGCTCCTTGGTCTTCATGTTGCTCGTTAAGTGGTGTTGCAGAGTCTGGGGCCTTACAGAACAGACATCATGTGACAGATCATGTGACACTTTGATTGCACACATAACTAATGATGTGACTTCTGAAGTGAATTGGTTGGACCAGACCTTATTTAGGGGTTTCATAGCAAAGGAGATGTCTGTATATGCACTCACATATTCACTCATGACTTTTCAGTTTTTATTTGTTTTTTTATACAAGGGACTTTATTTACATTCTTCTTCAATAATTCAAACCATACTAATAAGTCCATTACATAAAGTCCAAAGGAAAATCCATTTTAATTCCAGATTGTAATGCAAAAAAACAGGACAAACACCAAGGAGGATGAAAAATTTGCAAGGCCAGTTTTCATTTGGTATAAAACACAGCAATTTAAAAAGGCAATTTACAGCAGTGTCTGGTTTACCTACTGTAGCACTTTACTGCACTCATATTGTAATAAGGCCACCTATCAAAAATGAAACTGCTTTTATTACCCGTAATCATTAACACACATTTCATCTGCAATTTTAATAGCCCTATGCAGCACTTTGAACTGCTGAGCGGGTGTTGCTTCATGAAGGACGAAGCTCGTCGACCGTGTTTCATTGTTTTGTACTCGATGCTAAATGGGGTTACTCCCATCCACGCAATCATCAATCGTGCGTCATTCCTTTCTGGTTCTCTAAGCTTCATGGAAGACTCCCAGTTCCCCTACTATCCCTCTCTGAAAGAATAAATCCATTTTGAATTTGCACACATTAGTCACATCCACTCTTTGGAATATGCATATTTTCTGTCAATTCAAATCAAATTTTGGAATTTTGGTTTAGGAACACTCAGCCTATATGTGGATGATGTTAATATATACGTATGACAGGCAGTATGCTTAGGTGGTTAGGACTTTGGACCTAGGACTTCAAACACTGAGGATGTGGGTTTCAAATGTTGCTACTGACACCATGTGACCATGAGCAAATCATTTCACCTGTCTGTGCTGTAATTGGATAAACAAATAAAATGGAACCAGTTGTATCTCAAATGTGGTAAGTCACTCCAAGAAAAGTCATCAACCAAATACTTAAATGTAAATATATACATCAAGGGTTTATATCTGCGCTCACTATCTTCCTTCATCACTCTGGCATCCCTTTTCCACACCACCTCCTTTACCTCCTCTGGGGGATACTGAGGTGTGTCCTGGGTCTGCCCCAAGGTCTCCTCTTGGTTGGATATACACAAAACACCTTTCCAAGGAGACATCAACTGGCTCCTTTTGATGTGGAGGAGCAGCAGCTCTCCTTGAGTTCCTCCCAAATGCCTGTACTCCTCACTATCTCTAAGGCTGAGCCCAGCCACCCTGCAAAGGACACTCATCCCTGCCGCTTGTCTCCATGATATAGTTGTTTCAGCCACTACTCACAATCTGTGACCATAAGGGAGGATAGAGAAGTAGATCAGCCAGCAAATTGAAATCTTTGACTTTTGGCTCAGCTCTCTCTTCACGTGCCTTTGACTGCTATACAGACCACCATGCATAGGACCCTTATGGCTCCTCCTGCACGTGGTTGGCTCATGTTGTTCAATCATGCTTTGCCCAGCCAGGACCCATGGGTAAAGGCTCCACCACCAGACATTTCCGTATGAGCTGCTGTGCCTGGCTCCAGGATGGGGTCCCATTTTTACTTTTCCAGGTGAGATTATTGGGCCCTTGATAAGTGTGCTCATAAAGGTCATATGAACTTTAATAAGCATAATCCCTCACCTAGGACCAATTATTCTGGGTGGACATATAGAGGAGACTGCCTCAGACAACAAATCCCCTAGAGTCATTGGAACAAACAAACACCTCCACCTTGATAAGATATTGATTATGGAGGATTTCTGACTTCTCCTTCTACTGTTTCCAAAACCCCCAGTACCTCCTTATTAGTCCCTGTTACCGCTGGAAGGTTATCCACTTCTTCACACATATACACTTCAGACAAATGCAAATTTAAGTATTTTCTGTTTCACTGTCACTATATTTTAATTCATCCTTTTGCATTCCTGATACTTTTTACCTTCTCCTTATCTGCTGATTTACTGCTAAAACATTAAAATAATATCTCTTATATTTACTATAATGTTTCTTTCCAAATGCCTTTTAGTTTTCCTAATATTCTGCTGTAGTTGTCCACATTGGGCTGACATCTCAGCTGGGATGGTGGATGTTCCTTTACACAGGCCAGAGGCCATTATGATAGATGAGCAGTGTGCGACTCCCCCTGGCAGCATCTCTCTTATTGAGCTCCCATTTGGACAAATACTGGAATGTGTGGGAACTGTGGTCTTGACAGGCAGCCATTTCCATGTCCTTGGGTGCTGCTAAGGTGAGCTGCTGTGGAGAGGCTTCCCTGTCCTGTAGAGGTTCCACCTGACATGGAAGCATTCCACCAGAAAACAGGGTCATATACTAGACTCCTGCCAATGTGGGTACCACAGCTACTTTACCTAGTCATCTACATTGCAAAGAATACTTGATTATACTTAAAATGGTATCATGCATTCAGTCCTCAGGAAAGGACTGGCAATCTCACTTGATGTCCTTACTTTAGGATAAGATGCACAGCTCTGAGGAGAGCCTAGCCTGACCCTGGGTAACTGAGGAACATAAGGAGACATCAACTGCAGGACAAAACAACACATGGATTAGCTTTCAAAAATTAATTCATGTAACCCACTATTCTAAACAAAGTGTGGGCAAAGTGACAAGTTGTCACAAATAAGTCTCTGGTGTTGAAGCTGAGGTGGAGAACTCAAGAACAAAGAAGTCTTAAGAAAGAAAGAAATTTGTAATTTGACAGAGGAGGACAAAGGAGCCTGTGACTGCCTGTCTGTTACAGAAAATCTAAAGAACACCTCTGAAGAGACCAGAGGACACACACGTCTTAATGAAATCAGGAGCATTATAGGAGTATCAGTGTTAACCATGGGTCCAACCAGTAATGTGAAGACATAATGAGTGATGCAAGTGGTCTACCATGTTGTAATAAGTATTGTGTCCAGTTCATGTTGTTGTAGGTTTAGATATTCAGAATTTCACTGTGTTAACAGGATTCCATCAACTTACTCTCTTCTGTCACCTCCTCCATTAATCTTATGAGGTTTGGTGATTGGAATCTCTCAAGTTGCTCAGCCAGTGCCTCCCATAGGCTGATCAACACCACTCTGCCCTTCTTCATTACTTGACTCCACACCCTCTGTCACTTCAGACATTTCTTTGGCTTTGAGAATCTGAAAATAAGCAAGAGAGCAGAAGTCCAGTTTAGAAATGACCACTGGAGTAACCAGTCTGATGTGATGACTTTACTCTAGCAGTGTAGTTTAGTTACAGAAAGACACTTGTGCTGTTCTTATCCATTGTCCTCCTTTTCCTCCTCTCTGTCACTCTCTCTCTCTCCTTTTCCTCCTCTCTGTCACTCTCTCTCTCACACACACACATCCTTTCTCAAAGCTGCTTAATCCATCAGTCAATCACAAAGCCCAATCTCTCTCACACACACACACACACGATAGGCCCAATTCAGAGTTGACAATGAACATAAAATATACAGCCGTGTCATAAAGTGTGGAGACTGAGCATTGGTTTTTACAAAGTTTGCTGCCTCAGTGTTTTTAGATCTTTCTGTCAGATCTTTGTATGGTATACTGAAGCAGAATTACAAGCATTTCATAAGTTTCAAAGGCTTTTATTAACAATTACATGAAGTTTATGCAAAGAGTCCATATTTGCAGTGTTGGCCCTTCTTTCTTTTTCAAGACCTCTGCATTTTGCCCTGGCAGGCTGACAATCAACTTCTGGGCCCAATCCTGACTGATGGCAGCTGCCCATTCTTGCATAATCAGTGCTTGGAGTTCAGTATCAGAATTTGTGGGTTTTTGTTTGTCCATCTGCCTCTTGAGGATTGACCACAAATTCTCACTGGGATGAAGGTCTGGGTAGTTGCCTGGCCATGGACCCAAAATTTCAGTATTTTTTCCTGGTGATCCATCATGCCGGATTGTTCATTGTGGGTCACCAAACTGTTCTTGGATGGATGGGGGAAGTTGCTCTTGGAGGACGTTTTGGCACCATTCTTTATCCATGGCTGCGTTCTTAGTCAAAATTGTGAGCGGGCCCTGCACTCCCTTGGCTGAGTGCAACCCCATGTGACATGAATGGTCTCAGGATGCTTTACTGTTGGCATGGCACAGGACTGATGGTAGTGCTCACCTTTTCTTTTTTCTGGATGCCCCAAACAATTGGAAAGGGGATTCATCAGAGAAAATGACTTTCCCCCAGTTCTCAGCAGTCCAATCCCTGTACCTTTTGCAGAATATCAGTCTGTCCCTTATGTTTTCCTTGGCTTCTTTGCTACCCTTCTTGACACCCACCAGGCCATCCTCCAAAAGTCTTCGCCCCACTCACACCTGCCTGCTGCCATTCCTGAGCAAACTCTGCACTGGTGGTGCCCTAATTCTGAGCCATGAATAAAGAATGGGACCAAAACATCCTCCGAGAGCAACTTCTCCCAACCATCCAAAAACAACATGACAGAGCAGCGGGCCATGAGGCAAAAGTGAGAACTAAGTGGCTCGGGGGACAAAACACTGAAGTTTTGGGCCCATGGAGAGGCCATTTCCCAGACCTTGAGAACTTGTGGTCAATCCTCAAGAGGTGGGAAGACAAACAAAAAACCCACCAATTCTGACAAACTCCAAGCATTGATTATCCAAGAATGGGCAGCCATCAGTCAGGATTTGGCAAAGATGTTGCGAATTGCAGAGGTCTTGAAAAAGAAAGAAGGGCCAACACTGCAAATATGGACTCTCTGCATAAAATTTATGGAACTGTCAATAAAAGCCTTAAAATCTTCTGAATTGCTTGTAATTCTACCTCAGTATACCATAGAAACATCTGACACAAAGATCTAAAAACTCTGAAGCAGCAAACTTTGTGAAAACCAACACTTCTGTCATTCTCAAAACTTTTGGCCACGACTGTACCTGAGATTCCAATAAGCATTGTCCCTTCTTTTTAAAAACACATCATCTGTATGTTGTATGCAGAGTCAGGAATACTAAATTGATTTGAAA
Organism: Polypterus senegalus; assembly: GCF_016835505.1. Lineage (NCBI taxonomy): Eukaryota > Metazoa > Chordata > Cladistia > Polypteriformes > Polypteridae > Polypterus > Polypterus senegalus. The sequence goes on along the minus strand of NC_053154.1, from coordinate 339,487,151 downwards.
AGGAAAGCATATGCAGGTTATGAACAAGTAGTCCATACTGTTTCACTTCCATTGCTGCTGGTGAAACCTTCAATGAAGGGACACGGAGAGCACAGGGGAGCAGTTAGAACATCCATAATGCATACGTCTGTTATAAAGTCACTTTTATGAGAACAGGTAGATGCACAATGAAGTGAACCCGGCACTGACCTCTAAGGAACCCACACAATAGCCTGCAGCTTTCAGGAGAGTTGAAATGTTCTCCACCAACTGTAAATAGTCTGTTAGCCTTTACATGTTACATGTTACATATCCCCAATTCCACAAGTGGTTTTTTGGGTTTTAAAACTGAAAATTGAAAACTAGTCTCACAGCCACAAACAACCAAAAACAGTCCTGAGTGCCTATAGAACATTTACTTTTCTTTTTCCTTCACCTTCATATCTGAATTTGTCCAGGTCCTTCTGTAGAAGTTCAGCATCAAACAGAACTAGAACTGAGTCACTTGTATTGGTCTCTTATACCGGACCCATTCTGTAGACCAGTTTAGATGGACTCCACAAAGGCTCTCCTACCTTTGCCTCATCACTGGTGTGGATCTCCTTGTTAACCAGGCTCTCCAGGATGTTTGTCATCTTAGCTTTAATCAGATAGGCCAGGCAGGACTTGAAGTACTCGGTGATCTTGAGGAGATCTTTATGACGGTATCTTTGGAGAACCTTAGGAATGGTCTGTGAGAAAGCTGAAGAGAGGAGACAGAGAGTGACAAAACTTCTGGGTTACAAACCAGCCTCTTTATAGCCAGAACACAGTGAATGTGATTATTTGGAAATTGTCAAAATCACAGTGAAAAATAAAAAAATGAAGCAAGTTATCGAGACATGATATCTCTTCAGTTTGTCTCTGGTAGCCCTGTGGCAGGAGGTTGGAGCTATTTGAGCTTCTCAATTCTTCCCTTTGCTGGATTGGGATTTCCTGCTGTCATGAACCATATAGAGCAGGGTGCCAGCTCTCCACTCCATATTTAAAGAATGAGGTGCCAGGCTGAGGTGCAGAAATGACAAGGTAGGACTTCTCTGAAGTTCTGCCTGTGCCATGTGCAAGTCCAGATAAGACTGAGGAGATGAGAGGTCTCAACACGTGGCTCGAATGTTTGTGTAGGACATAGCGGCAAAGGTGTATGGGGCATTAGGACTAATTCTGGAACAGACATGATAGGTTACATTTGAGCAGAAGGGGCACCAATGTATCGGGCAGGCATATGAGTAGGTCAGCTGAGGACTGGGGAGGCAGGGAGTTTAGAACAGGCCAGATTTAGAAATACAAATTGATAAAATAACTGCTCTACTGTTAAGATAACAATGTAAACTAAGTAACGTGTTACAGTTTGCCTGCCTTAATGCTAGGAGAATTTCAAATAAAACAAGAGATATAATAGGAATAAGAGAAGCCTGGCTGAATGACATGGACCATAGACAAGTAAAAATAATTTAGGAAAGGCAGGCAAAAGTGAAAAGGATGAGGAAACTCCATTATATGAATGTTAATCTTCCTCAGTTAGATGGTGATCCAGAGCTTAGTGAGGTTGTTTGGATTCAATTGGACAGCAATGGTGATCAAGGCCTCATACTAGGAACCCACCAATACAGACAATAGATTAATAAATAATAATATCTAGCAGAGTCCTGAGGGAAATATTTTAGTCATGGGGGGCTTGAATCTACCCAACTATTAACTTTATTAGCCTTACAAATAGCAGAACACAAGAGCAGGTTTTTGTTTAGTAACCAGTGACTGTTTCATAAGAGTATGTTAAAGTTAATTTATTGTGCAGCGTGGTCAGAAAATTGGAAAAGGTAGAATAAAAACAAGGTGTCTCATAACATCTCATATAAATAGAAGGCTTAACCGCAAACTGACACTCAAAAGGAGACATAGTCAGGGAGGAATTAAAGAGCGCATTGAGAGAAAATTCAGCTAAAGGCAAGGCATCAACCCAGTTGAACTGGAAAGAGTTACGAGTGCATCATAACAACTAATCCTCTCACATAAACCAGTACTGTCTGGATGATAACCACATGTTACTTTTACATCAATTCTCACCTTTTACAAAAACCTCAGAAAAATGTGAAATAAATTGAGGTCGTCACTCTGAGAGTATTGACCTACAGAAAACCATAACCGTTAAAAAACAATTAAAGCCAAGTCTATAGGCATTGCGTTTAATGGAATAAAATGTGCAGCCTTAGAAAACCAGTCCACAATGACCAAAATGACAGTATGACTAATTGTATTAGTTATTATTATTCCTTCAACATTGATATTGTTTTATTTTAATTTCTTTTTTATTTGCTTATTTTATATCTTGTCCCAAGTATTCTTCTAATTTGTACTATGCATTGGGACCATGCTGCGTGGTGATTTTGCACTTTAAATAAAGTTGATAGATTGATCTATTTCTGTACCAGTGAAAATTAACGTTATGTTTTCTAATGATAGTTCCCAGTAGAAACATGTAAAGTGAAAACAGCTGACGTCCCAGTACTGAGCCCTGCGGGACACCATATCTCACTTCTGTGTTTAATGACTGAGTCCTGTCAGCACATTTCTTGGAATCGATTGATAAATAAGAACTAAACCAGGTGAGCTCAGTGCCTGTGGGGCCAACATCATTTTCTAACCTGTGTACTAAAATAGAATGGTCAATGGTGTCAAGCGCTGTGCTTAAATCTAACAACATAATTAGTGTAGAATTATCATTATCACAGGATATCAGAATGTCATTTACAACACACATTACTGCTACTTCTGTACTATGACCAGCGCGAAAACCAAACTGAAATTTCTCAAATAAATTGTGATTTGTGTGGCAAGACTGAAGCTGATTGGAGAATACCTCTTCAAGTATTTTAGAGAGAAAGGGTAAACTTAAAATGGGTTTATAATTAGTGAGTATTTGTGTGTCCAGGTCTGGATTTTCAAGTAATGGTTTGATGACTGACACTTTTAGTGCGTCATGTACTACACTTTTCTATAATGAGCTATTGATAATGTGGCTAAAAATGGGTGCTGTAAGACCATCTATTGAGCTTTTTACTAGTTTTGTTGCCACTAAATCTAAGAAATAACTACTAGTTTTCATTTTAAAAATTAAAGTTAAAACTTCATGTTCTGTTACAGGATTAAAATGTCTAAAATGTAGAATGCAAGGCGACACAGGGTTTGCTAAGCTAGTGTGCAGTTTGCACTGTGATACTGAGTTCTAGAATCTTATATTTTTAATTTTCTCATTAAAGACGTTCATAAAGTCTGCACTGCTAAAGTCTGTTGGTATTTTCCACTGTCATTCTGAATTTCCATGTGTTAATTTATCCACTCTTCTAAACAGTAAACACCCGAGGATTATTATTGTTGTTATCTTTTATTTTAGTAGTCTGAGTGAGCTTTAAACAGAGCTTTTTAATATTTTTCTAATATTATCTGTCCATGCAATTTGAAAGACATGCAGCTTTGTTGTTCTCCATCTCTTCTCTAGCTTTCAACACTCTAGTTTAAGAGCTTTGGAGGACCATATTAGGAATTTGATAGTGATTAGACAAACCAAAAACTGGATTGATTTGGTTTGTTTAGACAGTTCTTCTGATATGGCTTCAGTTTCTCCAGTTTCTATGTGCTCTAATCACTTTTGTTTAAGGGGAGCCAAGGCGTCCAGAGCATCTCTCAAAGTCATATAATTTTATGTTAGCTGATCTAAATCATTTTCTAAGATTACATTTGACTTACTCAAAATATCTATACATTTTGAAGAAGAGTTACAATCTAGAAGTTGCACTGTCATTGTTAGAATCTGTGAATGTATCAGTAAAGGCAGAATTAAATCAAAAGTAACTAAGTAGTGATCAGAAATAATTTAATGGAGTAAAGGTCAGAAATTCAAATTTGTAAGTTATCATTAAATCTAATGTATAGTTGTGGTTATGCGTTGGATCTTTGACAATCTAACAAAATCCTACTGAGTTTAACAAATAAGTAAATCGTTTGCTTAAAAAAAGTGTCAGTTTCCACATCAATGTGTACATTAAAATCCCCCATCAACACTATGTGATCATAACTTATAGCTGAATCAGTTAAAAAGTTGCCAAATTCAATAATGAACAATGAATATGGCCCTGGTGATGTGTGAATTAGCATTGAAATTGTGCTGGAATCTGTTTAAATATTTAAAATGAGTGCTTCAAAGGCAATTGTGAATTTACCACAATTTTTAGAAATGATTTGCATTTTGTCACAATGAATTATTCCAAGGCCTCCTCTTTGACCTCTCAGTATCTTTAGATTAATGAAGAAATGTGCATCCATTTGGTGACACTTCAGCTAAGGGAACAGTGTCAGATTTACTAAGCAAGGTTTCTTTAGAGTCCTGGGGCCTCATGTATAACGCCGTGCGTAGAACTCGCACTATAACATGGCGTAAGCACAAAAGCCGAAATGTGTTTACGCACAGAAAAATCCAGATGCAGGAATCTGTGCGTACTCCAACTTCCACGTTCTTCCGTTACATAAATCCCGATCAGCGTGAAAATTAACGCTCGTACACGCGCTTTATGTAACGCCCCAACTCCTCCCAGAATTACGCCTCTTTGAATATGCAAATCAATATAAATCGCCCTTAAGCGCAGCCTTCTGTGAAAAGACAATGGGAAAAGAACGGGGAAAATATAAGAATTTCAGCGAATACCAAGTGGAGGCAAAGGAAAAACAGACAATTTGTTCAAATAAACCGTGGAATAATCAACAAAAGGAAGTTGATCGAGTGACATAGCGTGTTGGAGAAACTTGAAAGCTCACATTCACAAAATCGCACAGTGCCGGAAATAAAAAAGAAGTCATATATCAAAGTCACCGTGAAAAGAAGAGTTGTAAGCCCACTGTCTGAGTGTCATATGAAAGCTTATTAGGGTACAGAGAAAAAAGGCACACAGTGGGGGAAAAAGCACGAAATGTCAACTTCAATCTCGACATTTCCACTTTAATCACGTAGTTTATTTTGTCATTAAAGTAGAACATCATAAAATTCATCTTAAAATCGTTTAATTAACCAGTTTCTCAAATCACATCGTAATTAAAGAAGCACATTAAATGCTTTGTTTTGTATTTGATCTTCTACTCGTATGTGATCTATGTGCGTGAATCACTACTTGCTTCTTAAACCGGCTCTCTTCCTCCAACTGTACACAGAATCTATGACATTCGTGATATTACAGCTCTCTGAATAACTAAAATACTGAGATGTATACGTGATGTCATTTTCATGATGATAGGAGTTAAAGCACGTTATTAAACATGAGTTTCACTTCGATGAAATAATTTATTGCAGCAGTAAAATCAGGGGCGGCTCTAAGCTTGTGGTGGCACTGGGCAGAGGAAGAATCGCTGGCTCCTTCGCCCGCCCGTCAGTAAGGTAGCATATGCACAACGTCTGTTGCGGACACTGCATAGCTGCCTCGTGCTCATGACACAAGCATTTAACTTTTGCCGAAATTTTTGCTGTGTTTTTAGCTGTGTTGTTATTTTCTCTTTCTGTATTATATTCAATATATATTGGCGTAGCTGTCACTGCAGTCAGTGCTTTTCTTTCCCCAAGTAACCGATCGCCATACAATCAGCTCTGTAATAGACGTTAAGCCATCTGTAAGCTTAGCGCCGATTCTTCAAAACGTTTAAAGAACATTGAAATATCTTCGTAGTACATGTTTAATTATTCTATCCTTAACGACACTCCCAGTGAAGAGTATAGATTATTTAAATGAAGTTAAAGTTTTATCTGTATAATTTAATAAACATATTTTGCTGAATTTCACCTTATAAATGATATCGTTTCTGTTTCTGAACCGCGAGGTCCGTACAGGAAAGGCTTTAAAACGTTTTGCAGTGGCTGAGACAGCGTGTCCTTAATGCCGTATACTGATAATTCCCTTTCCTATCAGCTGCTGCTGTGATTCACACTCAGATACAGTGATATAAATACTCTGAGTGGTGCAGTGAGAGAAATATTGAAAAAGATGATCCGCTGTGGCAACTCCTAACGAGAGGAGCTGAAAGAAGAAGAAGAAGAAGAAGGAGAAGTGAGAGTAACAACGCTAAAGCAGTTATGGTATTTGGAATACTATGGCTGTTCCCTCTACCATTATATTGTTACAAGTTAATTACAATCAGATGCATTACACTAATAAACAATATGCGGTTAGTTTCGGTGTATTTATAAAGCTGCGTCAGGAAAATAAGGAGTAACCACACAGGGACAGTAGCACTGCTTTGACGCTGGGTGCCGCCAGTCTGCAAAACCGAGCGGAGAACTTGTGTACGACAAGGTATGAGGAACCGTGGAAAAGTGCGTGGATTTACGGCAAGTGTAGGTTTTATACATCGCGATTTGAACGTGGAAAAGTTCTTACGCAACATTTCTGTGCGTACGCACCGTTTATACATGAGGCCCCCGGTGCTTCCTATCTTGATATATGGTTGAGAGACATGGACGCTATCCAGTGACCTGAGATGAAGACTGGACTCCTTCATGTGTGTTTCTCCAGAGAATCCTTGGGTACCATTGGTTTGACTTTGTGTTGTTCATGGAGTCCCGGATGAGGCACATGACCTGCAATGTGAGGGAGCGTCAGTTACGGCACTACGGCCATGTGGCGCATTTCCCCGAGGATGATCCAGCTCGTAAGATCCTCATTGTTGGGGACCTGAGTGGCTGGACCAGGCCAAGGGGTCGCCCATGTAACACCTGGCTGCGGCAGATAGAGGGTCATTTCCGGAGGGTGGGACTGGACTATCTGTCTGCCTGGGGGGTTGCAAACCAGGATCCCAAGTTGTTTCATCATTAAGTGGGTGCGGCAGCGCTCTGTACCAGTGCAGGCTCCCCAACTTGACTTGACTTGATTTGGTCCAATGCAGGTTGTTGTTGTTTTTCTTGAAATTGCTGCTGTGTCTTTCATTGTGTGTTTACTCACCGTCCAATTTAAATAAACCTGGGTGCTATAACCTTTAAATTTCAAGACTTCACAGACTCTTAATTAAACTGGGTGGCAAAGGACAAAAGAACAAAAATGTCCTCAAGTGCAGTAATGAAGTAATTGTTCATTACATTTCACCACTGAGAGGAAGTAAAAATGTTATGTTTGAATACACAATGGGAGGTCTGAAAATCGAGAGTCCACCTTATGAGAAGGATTTAGGAATCTTAGTGGACCCTAAGCTATCGACTTCCCAACAGTGTTCAGAAGCCATTAAGAAGGCTAACAGAATACCAGGTTATATAGCACCTTGATGTGTGAAGTACAAGTCCAAGGAGGTTCTGCTCAGGCTTTATAACACACTGGTGAGGTCTCATCTGGAGTACTTTGTGTAGTTTTGGTCTCCAGGCTTCACATCTTCCTCATTATCCCCAACACCAGTCCCTGTGGTAAGTTTAGAGCATTTAAAGATTTTAAATTATAGTGTACCTGTCCCTTCTTATTTGTCTTTGTCTGTCCACTCTACTGGCCTGAAGTCGATTCTAATTTTAAAATCATTCCCAGTCTCCAATAACCAGCTATAGACTTGTAGATGCCTGATTTCACACATGCTGGTGGTCTTACAAGTAGAGGCCTCTATATTCAACCTGCCTAATGTGTAGTTCAGAATGTTTGCTGTTTGCTTTACCGTCTGTCTGTTAGCTCAACAGGGTTTAAAAACTATGCCAGTTCATGCCAAAACATGGAGGGCTGTTCTTTCAGCATGGAGATAATAAGTGAAGAGTCCAGAAAAGGGGAGACACATGGTAGAAACCTACAGCATCTCCATCACCATCCTGCTTCATGTTTAAGTGTATTTTTAAAAGACTATTGACCTATTAAACTGATTCAGCACCTTCGTCAAATTGTTGTACAGAGCGTGTTGCAATTCACCAACCATAGGAGAAATGAGCCTGTTACTAACCAAACATGGTAGGTGTTGTAGCAAGAATAAAAATCTTATCTTGCTGTTATTTTGTGTTTTGTGTGTCTGACTTCCTGGTCCCTTGTCAAACTTACCAGTGACTTCCTTGATTTTATTTTAGGTAATTTAATAAAACCAACCCAAGTGAAAAGACTGAACATACCTGGACTTTTGGTCATCTCTGTGAAGAAACAAACAAAAAGGTCAGAATGAGTGTGTGTATTTTCAACAAACTCACAAGATTTTCTGTTTTCCTTTCTCTCTTCAATATTTTACTGCTCAAGCCCACCTGACTGTTTACACAAACGCTAGCTGGTTTAATTGTCCCCACTAGACAGCAGTGGTCTGCTCTTTGATAAACTCATCCATGTCTGTGTTTTCTTAACCACCTGTTACAAGACATTTTCACATATTTTATATCTGGACACTTCAGTCTGCCTCAACAGTACTGAGGCAGTGATCCACTGCAGCACTCTCACACTGGAGACATTTAGTATGACTGGAGCAGCTCCGTTTGTGTGCACCACCCATTAGATCAGTTGTTTCTCAATTCATTCATAGGCCACAAACCCAAATTAAAACAACTCTGATACATAGGCTCACGCATTCTCCTTTCTCCATCCGCTGTTTCTGCACACTCAAAACACCAAGCTCTCTGATATTCTGTACAATTATCATCCCGTTCATCATACCAAAGGGGGTCTCCCCCTTCTTCACAATTACGAATGGTGATCATCACACTCCAAACTCCAAAGGGGGATTTCAGTTGTGTACCATATCAATGAGACGGCAAAGAGTACCATATTTCATCTCTGTAAACTGTGTAATCTGGGCCCAGAGGCCAAAACAGTTTAGAACTACTGCATTAGTGGATTATAATAGCTATGTATCAGTGAACTAATGAGGGGAAACTGCAGCGTAGTTCTTAAAATATTTAAAACTTATTTCTTATCCGTGTATTCTTTCAATTAATCCATGGATCTTTGCCAGATCCCAGGTCTCCATACACAATTTCATGAGGCAGGCAAGACTGAAGCATCCATGTGACATGTCTGACCCACTGAAGCAAACGAAGGATGATCATTGATTCCATACTCTGAGATCTTAGTATGAGGGACTTTGTCTTGCCACATGATCAACAGAATCTTTAGGAGGAAGGACTCAAGAAGTTTTATGTGATGGCAATAAAGAGTCCAACTTTAAGAAATAAAGAGCAAATATAGAGATATACAGCATGGTATACAACAATCTTAGTGGACAAATAAATGTTTCTGTTTGAAAACACTTGCTTTCGAAAAGGTCTAAAGGAGGAAGATGAAAGCTCATGTCTATTTTGAATCTCATCAATCTTGGCAAAAGCCACACTGGGACTAGGGGAGGATTCTCTCCATTATTTGTAAATGGAGGTAGTGAAGTGAACGTCTTACTGGTGACATCAAGCAAAGAAATGTCATGACTGTCACTGTAATCAGAGCGATCTTTCATTTTCTTGTAAATTATGATGAATGATGTATGTTTCCTGCAATCACTGATGTTCTTCTTATCCCAACATATACAAAAGAATGCATGAAGATGGTAAATAATCATATCATCACCATGTTTGTAAAGCTCACTGAGAATTTCATCTTTGCCAGAGGCTTTTCTATTTTTCAAAGAGTGAATTGCTGACTGGATTTCGGAGAAGGTTGGTTGTTCATTCAGCTCAAAGTTCAAAGCCATTGGATGAGTATGAAGTTCATCAAGAGCAGAGTTATCAAAAGTGTTAAGCCTAGTGGCTGAGAATCCCAAGCTTGCTCTTGATTAATGTCGAGTTATTGGCAGATCAAACTGGGGCAATGGTGCGTCTTGTGAGCCATCATTTAATAACATTCTAAAATTTATAAGTGCTGTTTCTGTCTGTAAATTTTCAAATTTCACTAACCTTGTAAAGTCACCAGTCATTTGGTAACCACCCAAGTATACTCTGTGCATCTATACTAAATTTATTCCACTTTTCCAACAAGATCTTGGAGCCCACACCATATATTCTCAGAGATTTGACTGGAAGTCCCATCCAGAAGAAGGTATTGCTGTGTCCGCTATCAGTCAGAGATATTTCATCACTGAAATGAGTTTCATTCAGTACTGCAATGTCAGTGTTGAAATTATTCAGCTCGGTGGCAATGTGTGCTGTCCTCCAATGCAGCCAACTGTTGTCTTTATTGTCAAGCAAGGTCCTTACATTCAGTAAAATTTTTGTATTTTCTGACCACCAATGTGGATGTTCCACCAGGCATTGTGTCCTGGCCAGAAGCTTCAAGGGACAAGCAGTTGTTTGGACTGATATTTCTTAATCCCCACTCCATGGTACTGTAGGTGAGGAGTGCTCTCCTTAGGTAGGGCTCCTCAGTTACACAGGTAGGGTGGAAACAGCAGTTGTCCCAGGGTCAGTCTCCAACCATCACCTTGCCTGCTCCACCTATGTACAAGAATCAGTAACAATTTGTCTGCTCCTGTTGCCCATCCCTCATAGCTCTAGGAATTTGATTGGAAAAGGAAAAGGAGGAAGAAAGATGACAAAGCCTGTGCAAAGATTTGTTTATTTGGTGATGAAAAGGGCGTACAATCCTGGACCGCACCACTTCGCTCTCTAAGGATGGTCCAAATGTCACAGAACTCTGAGACATCTTCAGTCCCAGAAGAACTACAGTGTTCAAGATGTAGCAGGGTCTGCCCATTTGCTAGGGTCATCTTTTCAGGTACATAGTTGCCATTTCCTTCACCATCACATTGATTCTGATTGTATTGTTGTAACTGTGAATGACAGAAAGTGGCATTGCATCGTTCACCCTTCATAGCCCAGTGAGGTGCTTGAACGGCCATGATTAGTTTGGTTTTGCAAAAAGGTGTGGAAGAATATCTACTCAATTTCTGTTGCATTTATATCTAATCAGGTTTTGCATTCTGCTCTGTTAACTTTGAATCTTATTGTAATTGAAAAATATATTTTGTAGTTTATCAATATGTAATGAATTTGGTTTCATGTATGCTAAATAGGTTCATCCTATGTGATTTTCTTTAAGTTTTAACAAAATCTGTAACTTTACAGGTGCATATTAAGTATATCATACTTATGAAATATTTCCTCTGGCTGTCATTAATGTCCTGTGAAGGTGATGTGACGTATGTCCTGTTTTTGTTATTGGGCTATCTTGGAGTTTGAACAGGCTATTAGTAATCAGACCATTAATGACCTCTGTATGCAATAAAGCTGAGAATATGCTTCATAGCTAAGGGTCTCCAAAAAGTCACCAGACATGACTGAACTTTTGTTTGGTATGAACTGAGCAGTTTGAGATGGATTCATTGCATTGACAAGAGTAGGGAGAAGATTTGCATTAATGCTATTATGGACCTCCTTTTGTTAAATTAAAATATTGTGGCTTACTTTTCTTCCACAAATCATGTTTAAAACTAATATGTTCTCAGCACACATCTATATGTTTAAAGAGGTCTTTTCTAGAGATTGATCTGCCACAGAATATGTAACCAGTGGCTTGGTGTCAGTTCATCTAGGTTAACTGGAGATGGGGGCAGTGGTACTGTGTCTTGGTTGAAGCTGAGCTCTTGAAAACACTCAGAAAACTTTACTTTCACTTTCAGTGCCAAAAACAAGTGGAATTATTTTTATAAAACGAGTTGCATGCTTTGATTCTCCAGGGCATCCTTGACTGAGCTTTTGTGTGCACATCTTCAACCCATCAGTTTGCTGGCGAGTTCCAGGAGCAGCACTCACCGTTGGTGTGAAATTCATTTGTGTTTTCAGTGCTGGCCAGTTTCATGCACCCATGTCTTTGATGCTGATTTCCTGGACGCATTCTTAAATGTTCATTTCATATAGAACTTTTATTTATTGTTTTACACTTTGGTTTTTATTTTTTTATTTTATTTTGTTTTTCATTTTTTGATTTTTTAAAAACTGATTTTAGATCCTTTTATGCACTTATTTTTCAATGTTAATTTAATGCACCATTTTTTACTTTGTGCACATTTTTTAAGCACTGTTTTATTTTACCTAGTGATTTTATTCTTTTTTTTTTTTTGCAGTCCCTTTTTGTTGCTTGGCTTTTACCCTTTGAGTCCAATGTCATTTCTACTTGAATGCCTTTAATATTCACATTATTGTAGAAATGAATCCTCTCAGCTAAACTTTCCTAACCCTTCCTGGTTCTGCTGGCTTTCTCCAAATTGTCATCAGTTCTACACAGGGCTGGATTTATGAACAGCCAAACTAGACACATGCCTATGCAGGCACAACCGTCAGGGGCCCAATGTTAGCGTGTCTATACATTTAAAGATCAATATTTCAAGGCAAATGCTTCTTCGTACAAAAAGATTTTTGTGTTGTTGTTGTGAAATAGTTCATGTCCATCAATGTTTTATACTTGTACTACTACTGTGTATCCAGTCCAGAAGGGTCAGTTAATTGGCTGTTTTGGATGTAGTGTATTATATGTGCAAAATAAAATGTCTATGACGTCTAGATCTGCTAAAAGAAAGAAAAGAAAAGCTAGAACAAAATGATTTGAATAAACAGCAAGTGGTCATGGGGCAACTTACGAGTATTTCCACTTGAGGAAAGTAGACTGTAGTAACAGTGACGAGGAGCCTGAGCTTAAAGTTCATTAGCTATTGTTCCTTAATCAGAAGTATCCGAGTTGGCCAAACTCATACACGACTGAGGGCAAACAAGCAGGGCGTTGTCAAGATCGGGGCAGATGCAGGTTTGGTAGGCCATTTCACTGGTCAAGCAGAATGGCCAGCAAAAGAAAGCAGTAGGAACTACTTCAGCTTTCTTCTTATTATTATCATTATTACAATCCCAGCCAAAATATTGTTCACATTTCTGACTCTACTAGGAAATATGGGACTGTTAGCGGCAGCGTAACTAGCCATCATTTTTAACAGGCAATGAAAAACAGGGAGAAGCACCTGAGAGAATAGTAAGTGTATTCCTCATCGACTGGCTCTGTGCTCTGCCATTAGTTTGGGATACAATGGCAGGTAAAACAATCACTTATCTGAACATGAAAGCTCAGCCAAACTCGTTCATTGCTTGGAACAGCGGATTCTACAACTGATTCAGGCCAGCCAAGGATACAATTGTACAACAAACAGACTGAAACACACACTTGTCACTCCTAGCCTGCTCTGCTCTACTTTGTCATAAGAATGAACACGTTTTTTCTTCAAGCAATGGTGTTTTTTGTGGCGCCTACAACTGATCAGTGAATTTGATCAGCTCTTGTCTGAGTTCCTTATTACGTGCAGACACAAAGCCGGTGGAAGGATACATTTCCTGTCCTCCATGATGTGTGATGAGTTTATTTACATCATGTCTGACAAAGTTGAATTTTTATTTTGGATGAAGTTAAAAGGACAAAGTATTTTTCTGGAATTTTAGATTCCACACCAACCATCACTCACAATGACCAGCTTGCTCTGATTGTTTGCTGTGTGCAACAGGATGTATGGCAGCTCTTATGGTACTTCATGTAACCAAGTAGGGTGTGGGATGTCAGCAATAAACAAAAATATAACATTAATAATAATGAAGGCCCTGCACCTCAACTGCACTCCCTAAACAGTTTATTATCATATTTAAAAACCATCTTGTAATGTGAAACCACTTTAAGGTGCACTGCAAGAGGGTGGGATTTAGGGGCTCAGAAATCCTTTTTGTCTATGTCTCAATATGAGGTCAATAGGGCCAAGGTTCTACACTCTCATAATCGTATTTAGATATAATTATCACCCTTAATTTGATTGTTTTGATCTGCATCTGTGCTAGCCATCAGTTAAGAAATAAAACTAGGAGGCATCTCCGTAATCACAGCATTAGAATATCTGCTGACATTGTAAGATCCTCAGACCTGAGCTTGAAGACTAATGTTGCTGTAGATTAGATGATAACTAAATATAAACGAGATGTAAAACAAGCTTTAGATAAAGAAGAAACTTAATTATATTGAAAAGGACTCTCCATGGTTTAATGAGACTACACACACTGTCACAAAAGCACAAGGCGTCTCTTTTGTGTTTGGAAACACTGATGATGGGACTAAATGGATTAACAAGAGTATTACTTGAAACAAATCCAAAATGAAGGATAAAAATAGAGCACACAAAATGTACAATGGTGTAAAACTAAGTAATTCAAAGGCTTCGCTAACAAAATCGCCTTTAATCTTAAACACTTCAGATATTTCTGGACTTACTGCTTTTGATTTTGTATTTAAGGCATTTTTCTTACCAAATTCCTTATACAGGTAGCAGAGTGGTAAAGAGTAAACTGGGGAGAAAAGAGAGAAAATGAATCACTTTAATTTAATCCAGTCTAATTAATTATGGAGTTCCACTTATTAGCCCACCATGCTAAACATCATTACATATATAGTATATTAAGAAAAAAAGAATTTTTTATTCAACAAAAATGACTTTGAGCAGAAAACCACATGTGATGAGCTACTCATCTCAAAGAAACAAGAATAATATGAGGTGAGGTTCACCTGGGATCGCAGTCAAAGCTCTGCATTAACGTTTAGAAAATGAAAAAGTAAGTGAAGATCAGCAAGTATCTTAACTGAGAGTATTAAGTGTTACAAGAAACAGAAGATTAAGGCTGAGCGGCTTTGAAGGCTGACAGCACAAGAGCATCAACTTCTAACCATCTAAATGTCACCTTACAACCTTAAACCCCTACTCAAGAAAAATAATCTCAACTCCTCTGCTTTTGAAAATTTTAGACCTATTTTTAACCTGCCTTTCTTAAGTAAAATTCTGTAGAAGGCAGTCATTATGCAGTTAAATGACCACCTCAATAAACCTGCTATTCTTGATAAATTTCAGTCAGGTTTTAGAACAAATCACAGCACAGAAACTGCACTCGTTAAAGTAGTAAATGACTTGCGAGTGAATGCAGACAGAGGCCATTTATCTGTTCTCATCCTCTTAGATCTGAGTGCTGCATTTGACACCATTGATCACAACATTCTTAGAAATTGGCTTAGTCAATGGGTGGGCCTCTCTGGCAGGGTCTTAAATTGGTTTGAATCCTACCTGGCAGGGAGAAAATTCTTTGTTAGTTGTGGTAATCACATCTCAAAGACACATGATATCCGATATGGTGTTCCACAAGGCTCAGTCCTGGGTCCGCTGCTCTTCTCAATCTACATGCTTCCGTTAGGTCAGATTATCTCAGGGCACAACGTGAGCTACCACAGCTATGCTGATGACACACAGCTGTACTTATCAATAGCACCTGATGACCCCGACTCTCTTGATTCACTAACACAATGTCTGACTTGTATCTCAGAATGGATGAATAGTAACTTTCTCAAGTTAAATAAAGAGAAAACTGAAATCTTAGTGATCAGCAATAATGGATACAATGAGGCTATTAGAAATAAGCTGGATACATTAGGATTAAAAATTAAGACGGAAGTAAAAAGCTTAGGGGTGATTGTTGACTGAAATCTGAATTTTAAATCACATATTCATCAGACCACTAGGACAGCATTTTTTCACTTAAGAAACATAAGTAAAGTTAGACCTCTTATATTACTGAAAGATGCTGAGAAATTAGTTCACGCGTTTGTTTTGTCGACTAGATTACTGTAATGCACTCCTCTCAGGACTACCCAAAAAAGACATAAATCACTTGCAACGAGTGCAGAATGCAGCTGCTAGAATCCTAACTGGGAAAAGAAAATCCGAACACATTTCTCCAGTTTTGATGTCACTACACTGGTTACCTGTGTCATTCAGGATTGACTTTAAAATTCTGCTTATGGTTTATAAAGCCTTAAATAATCTGCCCCATCTTATATATCGGAATGTCTGACATCTTATATTCCAAATCGTAACCTCAGATCCTCAAATGAGTGTCTCCTTAGAATTCCAAGAGCTAAACTTAAAAGAAGTGGTGAGGCGGGCGGCCTTCAGCTGTTATGCACCTAAAATCTGGAATAGCCTGCCAATAGGAATTCATCAGGCTAATACAGTAGAGCATTTTAAAACACTGCTGAAAACACATTACTTTAACATGGCCTTCTCATAACTTCACTGTAATTAAAATCCTGATACTCTGTATATTCAATTCATCATAATTACTATTCATGGTGGCTCCAAAATCCATACTAACCCCTACTGTCTCTTCTGTTCTTTTTCCGGTTTTCTCTTTGGTGGCGTCCTGCGCCACCTCCACCTAATCAAAGCACTGTGATGTCCTACATTGATGGATTAAAGGCCAGAAATCCATGTGACTGTCATCATCAAGTCCTTCCATGTGAACCATGAATACAATGAGGACTAATTGAGGTCATTGATGTTAGGTAGAATGCCTAGAGGGGCTGGGTGGTCTCATGGCCTCGGACCCCGTGAAGATTTTATTTTTTCTCCAGCCGTCTGGATTCTTTTTTGTTTCGTTTTTTCTGTCCTCCCTGGCCATCGGACCTTACTCTTATGCTTTGTTAATTAGTGTTCTCTGATTTTAATTCTTACTTTGTCTTTTTTTTTCTCTTTTCTTCATCATGTAAAGCACTTTAAGCTCCATTATTTGCAGCAAAATTTGCTATATAAATAAATGTTGTTGTTGTTATGAACATTATTATTTGTGTATTAGTATTTGTTGTTGAAAAATGCCTATATTGTGTCCCATGTGTTTTGTGGGTGGTCCCCCAAGATCACTTGCCAGTCACCACCAGGAAGTGCTATTCACCATATACTGTCTATTCTAGGGCCTTACAGAGTTCCTGGCAGATCATCTTGAATGCATTCAGGGCTGGAGTGTTTCTTGTGTATTGCTGTGACTTTTGATGTTTTGATTTGCTGGATTTTTGGACCGGTGCTCTGTTTTTTGACTTTGCTCTGCTATTCTGTATTGGGACTGTGTTTGCTGTGGTCTGCTTTGTCCTCTCAGGCAATTCATTTTGTGCTCTTAGAAGATTCTTGGATTAGAGAGCCTTTTGTTAAAATAAACCTTTTATTTTATAAAGATTATTCTAGGTCCTTTTTGTATCTCATCAGGGGTTGAATGCTAATTCCCTCCTAGAGGACAACTTCAGTCATTTCACCTCTTAATCTTCTTTTGCTTAAACTGTAAAGGCTCAGCTCTTTTAATCTTTCCTCATAACTCATCCCCTGTAGCCCTGAATCAGCCTAGTCGCTCTTCTCTGGACCTTTTCTAGTGCTGCTATGTCCTTTTTGTAGCCTGGAGACCAAAACTGCACACAGTACTCAAGAAGAGGCCTCACCAGTGCATTATAAAGTTTGAGCATAACCTCCTGTGACTTGTACTCCACACATCAAGGCGCTATATAACTTGACATTCTGTGAGCCTTCTTAATGGCTTCTGAACACTGTCGGGAAGTTGATACCTTACAGTTCACTATGACTCCTAAATCCTTCTCATAAGGTGGCATCTTGATTTTCTGACACCCATTGTGTATTCAAACCTAATATTTTTACTTCCTATGTGTAATCCTTTACATTTACTGACATTAAATTTCATCTGCCACAAATCTGCCCAACCCTGTCTGCTGTCCAAGTCCTTCTGTGATGATATAACGGATTCCAAATTATCTGCTAGTCCACCTATCTTGGTATCATCTGCAAACTTAACCAGCTTGTTACTTATATTCCTATCTAAATCATTTATAGATATTAAAAATAGCAGCGGCCCTAGCACTGCCCCCTACTGATCACCACTCTTAACATCGGCCAGTTCTGATGAGGTTCCTCACACCATCACCCTCTGCTTTCTATGTCTGAGCCAATTCTGCACCCATCTATAAACATCACCCTGAACTGCCACTTCTTTTAACTTGATGCCCAACCTCTCATGTGGCACCTTATCAAATGCTTTCTGAAAGTCCAGATAAATAATATCATAAGCTCCACTTTGATCGTATCCTTTTGTTGCCTCCTCATAGAATTCCAGCATGTTAGTAAAACACGACCTCCCTCTTCTGAACCCATGCTGACTGTTCAGAATAA
This sequence comes from Polypterus senegalus, assembly GCF_016835505.1. Lineage (NCBI taxonomy): Eukaryota > Metazoa > Chordata > Cladistia > Polypteriformes > Polypteridae > Polypterus > Polypterus senegalus. The sequence goes on along the minus strand of NC_053154.1, from coordinate 339,469,154 downwards.
CTCCTGTCCTTGTCATGTGTTGCTCAATCTTATCCTTAATAATTTCTTCCATTAATTTTCCTGTGATGCGCATTAACCTTATTGGCCTATAGTTACTTGGATCTGCCCTGTCACCCTTATTAGATAACAGGATAATAATTTGCTATTTTCTAGTCATTGAGAATGTCCTCATTGCACAGTGACTTCCTAAGAATATACGTCAAGGATTTACTGTATATCTGAACTTGCTAATGTCCTTAAGCGTCTGTGACAGATAATACCTGGTGACAGGGCTTCACGTATAATACCTTGGTTAGTTTTGATACTACACCACAGCCCCTGCCTCTGCCTATTTATTGTAGGTCATAGAAAAAGGAAAAAAAACACAGCCATGGCTCACTGAAGTCTGCTGAAGTTGTGAGCATTGTCCTTTGTTATTGGATTTCCTGACTTGCTGGACTCTATACAGCTGAGAAATGCAGGCATCTTACACATCATGTAATACCATCAGAAGGGTGTCTCATCATCTCATCTTTATGCCCCAAAACATTCAGCCAAATTCATAAAAACAGGTACAGGAACTCCTACAACAGATGATATGGCCAACCACAGAGCCCTGATCTCAAAGACAAGTAAAACGGTCTGCAGTGGAACTGAGACGAGTGAAGAACTGACCAAAGGGTGGGAACACCAAAGATTGAGTTAATTGTTTTCAAATTGTTTTATATAGTTATGTTTTTGTGAAATATATGATTATTCACTACTACTCTATATGACATTGCGACGGTGTCCTGCATTGTATAGTTTTCTGTTAAGTCTATGGACACCACAGGAAGGCAGATTCTGAACATTTGTATTGCCTGTCAATTAACACAAAGGCACTCGATATTTGTAGAAAACCCATGTGAGTCACTTTCTGGGGGTTTCCTTGGCTTTTTCTCTAATAT
>NC_053154.1:339414025-339467728 GCF_016835505.1 Polypterus senegalus | reverse complement strand
GCCTTCTCCCAGTGGTGCATGCCCGGAACACCCCAGGGAGACATCCAGGGGGCATCTGGTTAACTGACCCCTCTCAATGTGGAGGAGCAGTGACTCTACTCCGAGTCTCTCCCGGACAACTGAACTCCTCACCCTATCTCTAATGGAAAGTCCAGCCACCCTGCGGAGAAAACTCATTTTGTATCTGCGATCTTGCTCTTTCAGTCACTACCCAAAGCTCGTGGTCATAGGTGAGGGTAGGAACGTAGATCGACTGGTAAATCGACAGCCTCATCTTTTGGCTCAGCTCTCTCTTCACCACGACGGACCATTGCAGAGATCGTATTACTGCGAATGCCAGACCGATCCGCCTGTCAACCTCCTGCTCCATTCTTCCCTCACTCGTGAACAAGACCCCGAGATACTTGAATACATGGCCTCGGATTTAGAGGTGCTGATTCTCATTCCCGCAGCTCCGCACTCGGCTGTAAACCGCTCCAGTGAGAGCTGGAGGTCTCTGTCCGATGAAGTTAACAGAACCACGTCATCCGCAAATAGCAGAGATGAGTTTCTGAGGTCACCGAACAAGGCCCCCTTCGCTCCTTGGCTGCGCCTAGAAATTCTATCCATATAACTTATGAACAGAATCGGTGACAAAGGGCAGCCCTGGCGGAGTCCAACCTCAACAGGAAACGAGTCCGACTTATTGCCGGCAATGCGGACCAAGCTCCTGCTCCTCCTGAACAGGGACTGGATGGCTCGTAACAATGAGCCTTGTACCCCGTACTCTTGGAGCACACCCCACAGGATGGCCTGCCGGTACCCCTCGGGTGCCTCTGGAGTCCCACTGGTCAACCAGACCTAATAGGACTCTTTCTTCAGCTTGACGGCCTCTCAAACCTTAGGTGTCCACCACCAGGCTCGTGGATTGCCGCCATGAGAGGCACCGACAACCTTACGGCCACAGCTCCGTTCTACTGCTTCAACAATGGAGGCTTGAAACAAGGCCCAATCAGACTCAATGTCCTTCACCTCCCTCGGAATGAGGTTGAAGTTCTGCCAGAGGTGGCAGTTAAAGATCTTTCTGACCGGTTCCTCAGCCAGACATTCCCAGCAGACCCTCATTATTTGTTTGAGTCTGCCTGGTCTGTCTGGCAGCCTCTCCCGCCATCTGATCCAACATACCACCAGGTGGTGATCAGTTGACAGCTCAGCTCCTCTCTTCACCTGAGTGTCCAAGACATAAGGTTGCAGATCTAATGACACGATTACAAAGTCGATCATTGAGCTGCAACCTTGGGCATCCTGGTGCCAAGTGCACTGATGGACACCCTTATGCTCAAACATGGTGTTCGTTATGGACAATTCATGGCCAGCACAGAAGTCCAACAACTGAACACCACTTGAGTTTAGATCAGGTAGGTCGTTCCTCCCAATCACACCTCTCCAGGTTTCACTGTCATTGCCGATGTGAGCGTTTAAGTCTCCCAGCAGGACGATAGAGTCCCCAGGAGCTGCACCTCGCAGCTCTTCTTCCAGGGACTCCAAGAAGGCTGGGTACTCTGAACTGCTGTTCGGCGCATAAGCACAAACAATAGTCAGAGTCCTTCCCCCATCTCGAAGGCATAGGGAAAAAACCCTCTCGTCCAACAGGGAGGGATGTTTCTCTGGTGCACATGTGTGACAGTGTTATTAATATCAACCAATAGGGGATAGCTATTGTTTCAAGACAAAGTGACCAATGTTCAGTTACCATCATCCTTCCTTCAAAAATAAATACAGGAATAGGCCGCATTTAAAAGAACTGTGCTTAAGTGACCAATGTTGTCAACCTAACGTTGACAATAATGACCTTTAAAACATAAAGACACTTGGGCCATGAAGGAGACTCATCCCTTCACAACTGACTTGAGTCATTTTCCTCTTTTCAACCTGTAATCATATGTTGACGCTAATAGACTTGTCTCCTTCATTCCTCACAGTCTTGAGGAACCACCCTTTGAGGGCTCCAGCCCTTCCGGTCTGCACAGAACAACAATGGAGGATAGTGTCACATTTAGGTGTCACTTCTGTGCTGATTTAAGCTTGAAACCTATTTTTGAGGACTATTCTCTGTTGTGAACGGCACATTGAAGTGCTTCATATTCATTGCTTTTTCTGCATTTCTGTTCTAATTAAAAAGGATTTTGTTGCCCAGTTAGCACTCCACGCATCCTATCTTGTCCTGCACCATCATTTCTCCCCACTATGGTAAACATTTTTATTACATTAAAAATATGAAAATATTGGGTTTTCTGATTTTTATTCTCCACTAAATTGAATTTCTTTTCTCCTATTAAAAAGTAATTAACTTTTAAAAAATGGGCATACTACGAAAAAATAAAAGACACACAACTACACAAAACAAACTACCTGAGTGCAATCACTTTTTAAAATCCAATATTAGTGAAACATCAGTTTTAGTTGTGTCCAGTAAAATATCAGTTGTTATCAATTTAACACAGAAAAAATGGTTTTACTTCAAAATACTGTATTTCCATTCCTGTAGGTAATACACCAAGAAAAAGGGACCCCTGGCCGTGAGACATGACGTGACTTGGATCAAAGACACAGTTGGTGCAACACTTTGGGGTGGCCTTGGTTTCAAAAGGTTTGTGAACCCCTTATTCAACAGGGTCTTAGGACAAGAACCATTATGTGTCTGTGGATTGGGTAGTATCAGTTTCTGGAATAGCATTAACACCAAATGACTTCTTTACCTTACTAAAGCATGGCATGGGCATTAGAGGGACAAGAGGGTAACATAGAAAGGACAAAAAAAAAAGAACTAAATCACCTTCGATGGTCAGAGTGATGTGAGCCTCCTCATTCCATGATCGAGAATCCACAAAACATCTGTAGACTCCACTATCAGAAACACGGACATCTTGGAGTCTCAGAGACACGTTTCCATTCAGGAGCTCTTCTAGGAACAATGCTGTCCTTCCCTTATAGGATTGAATCTGACGCTCAGGTCTAATTTGGAGATTCTGGTACAAAAGTACAGGAGAGTCAAAGTCGTCTCGAATCCACCTCACGTCAAACCCCTGAGCACTGATAGCTGGTGAGAGTGAGGCGGGTAGGGTGACATCTTCACCAGCAAAAGCAAGAACAGCTGAGGAGGGTCCAACAACATGAAAGCTCTCTGAAAATAAACCACAAAAAGCTCTAGTGAGTGTCAAGACATGTTTAGTTAGTCAGAGAAAGTCTATCTGAGTCAATGAAAGTGAGTCACATCAGTGGTTGTGCGAGATGAAGACTAAACGCTGTGCTCTCGTCTGCTTCAGTCTCAAACTGATGTGAAGTTCACTTCTAGTTTTTGATTTTCAAACTAAATTAACAACTCAAACTTCACTCTTTACATTAAATTGCCTCACACTCAGACTGGACACAAACACATCTGTCAGAATTAACAGGTACATTAAGACTAGAGTTAAAAGAGAAAGACCACATTAAAATTACAATAACACTTGCTAGCAAAAAAAAGTTGTATTTGAAAAGTCTTCAAAATAAAGAAATTAGAAATAAAAACAAATGATACAAACACATACGTGTCCAAGCGACGTGTGTCATGTGGAGTAGAAGGAACACAACGCAGCTCCATCTCTTCTGGACCTTCATGACTGCAAAAGAGTCAAAGTTTGATTTGCCTAGACAGTAAGAAATGATGATGGCATTCTAAGAGATGAGGCAGGCGCTGCCATGAAGCAGACAAGATCCCCTGGGGTGCTGATCTTCATGTTCTTTTATTTTTAGTGTACCGACAAGTGGAAATGAGGAATTTCTCAGCATAATAAATCTGAGTTTTCTCAATGTGGACACAGCACGTACAACTGCTTTTGTGACTAATATGAAAGCCATTGACACATGAGATGGCCAAAGTCATTTAGTCAATAAGAGACTTCATTCTCCTTCAGCCGGCCTTCTCCTTTTACTTGCTTTACTGTTGTGGATAAACACTGAATTGGAAGTTCTCTCTTTCGGTAACAACAGCACAGCCCTGTATCTCAGAGCTGAAGACTCTTCTTATTAGATGCGGACTGTCAAACTGCCCAGAAGATGTACAGGTGAGGGCACATTGATAGCTATGGAGATAGTGACCAACAAAAGACTGACCCAGATGACAATCTTCCTGATTTAAACTGATAGATAATTAAGATTAATTGTGTAAAACCAAAGGAGATCAATGTTAAGATTTGATCCATACCTTTCTGAGGGCACATCTGGTGTAGAGGAGCTTTTCTGACTTTTGGCTCATAATTTCTGTGAAGGGGCACCTCAAGTGTCACTTAGTGCCTCTCACTCTCAGTCACCTACAGATTTACAATTCCCATTTTTTTGTGTAGACAGTGAAATGTAATTTAAGATCAATTCTGGGGCCTCAAGCTTGATATTCTCTGGAATATGACAAGCCATGAACTTTGGGGTTTCCCCTCTTTTACTACCAGGATTTAGCTGAACTGTGTCTCCTTTGTTGGCACCTATGTTGTGTTTGGCAGCCCCTTTTCCAAATGGGAAACCTTAAACAGCTGTAATTGCATGGCATACACTATGAGCCCAAGATGGAGTTCTGTTTAGCATGAACAATCTACTGCAGGATTCTGTCCTCCATGACCACAAATCAGTAATGTGGCCCCTGAATGCCCTGTTACCCAGGAGTCTTCTGGACTCTTACCAGTGCTTTATGCTGGATGTGGCCAAAATATTGGTAGCTTTCCACTATTTAAATACGGTCACAAATTTGCTTGTGTGAAATAGGTGGAAACTAATGAAAGTAATTGGCATCCACCATTCTTTCCATATTCCATGGAAAAGACACTTTGCTTTGGATTTAGAACTTAAAATTATTATTTAAAAAAAGAAAACAAATTAAATGACATGGACAAATTATTGGGACCCCTTAGAAGTTAAAAGACATGGTCAAGACCCAAGAGCTTAATGTTCTTGTAGCTAATATCATCATGAAGTAGCCACCAACCTGGGTGTGACTACAAGAGGTAAATGGACTTCAAATTGAATAAAAGGATAGTTTAAATGGTGGATAGATAACCAAGGCAAACACCAAGACAGGCTCCAAACTCAAGATACAATAGTTTCAAGTCACACCACATGTCACTGTCTGAATGAAAGTGAGCTACATGGTTGAAGATCCAGAAAGAACCCACTTTTGAAAGACAGATGTGAAAAAGCCTAACCAATGTTTTCTAAAAGAATGTGTGTTGATAATCCACAATCCTTCTGGGAGAATGTGCTTTGGACAGATGATTTTTGGTAAGTCTGTGTTAAAAGAAGACAAATTGATGCACACAAAGAAAAAAACAGTAAACATGGAGAAGGCTCATTGATATTATGGGTTGCTGTGCTTTCTCTGGCATTGGGTACATTGAATCTGTGCAGAACAACATAAAATGTTAAAACTATAAAGGCATTACTGAGCGAAACATACTTCCCAGTGTCTCAATCACAGGTCATAGGATCCAAAACATACTGACCATCTAAGATCACCCCCTGGATTGTTCTAAAGTCCTGGGTCCTCATGTATAAATGGTGTGTACGCAAAAATGTTGCGTAAGCCCGTTTCCACGCTCAAATCGCGATGCATAAAATCTAAACTTGGCATAAAGCAACGCACATTTTCACGGGAGCTAAATGCTTTGCATACTCAAGTTCTCTGCTCGGTTTTGCAAACTGGCGGCACCCAGCATCAAAACAGTGCTATTGTTTCAGTGTGGTTTCCCTTTCTTTTTTAGATCCACACCCCTGACTCAGCTTTATAAATACACTGAAGTTAACTGCATATCATTTATTAGTTTAATGTATCTGATTGTAATTAACCAGTAACAATATAATGGTCCACAGAGTGGTCAAACTATTCTAAATACCATAACTGCTATAGCGTTGTTACTCTCAATGCATCTTCTTCTTCTTCTTTAAGATGCTCCCATTAGGAGTTGCCACAGCGGATCATCTTTTCCATATTCCTCTCACTGCACCATTCAGAGTATTTATATCACTGTATCTGAGTGTGAATCACAACTCTACAGCAGCTGATCGGATTATCGGTATATAGCATCAAGCACACGCTGCCTCAGCCATCTTGTCTATTTGAACTGCCCTCATACATCAAACACTTCAGAGCCTTTCCTGTAGGGACCTGGCGGTTCACAAACAGTTTCATCCCAAGAACTCTAAACGCACTCCATCAGTCCATCAGGTGCTCCTTGTAGAACTGTTAGGACTTATTAGTACAATCACCTCACTGTAAACTTACACTACAGTTATAATATCACACAACCTGAGCCACTTTATAAAGCGTGTATTTACATATTAAGATGAAATGCAGCAAAATATGTTTATTATATTATACAGATAAAACTTTAACTTCATTTAAATAATCTGTATTGTTAATAATTAAACATGTCAGGACACGGTGCCGCAGCACTAGCAAGTTCACGTATTGTCCCTGCCTTGTGCTGTATATTTACTGACTGGCGCAACACTGGAAGAATAGAAGATGGATAGAATAATTAAACGTACTACAAAGATATTTCAATGTTCCTTAAATGTTCTGAAGAATCGGCGTTCTAAGCTTACAGATGGCTTAACGTCTATTACAGAGCTGATTGTGTGGCGATTGGGTATTTGAAGAAAGAAAACCAAGGACAGGCATTGGAGGTTAGTACGTTTGAAAGAGACAGTACTGCTGCAATAAATTATTTCCTCGAAGGTCACACACGGCGCAGAAAGCATCTTGCGTGAGACATGAACAATCACTGCGCCACTGTGAAACCCATGTTTAATAACGTGCTTTAACTCCTATCATCATGAAAATGATATCACGTATACATCTCATTATTTAAGTTATTCAGAGAGCTGTAATATCACAAATGTGATGGATTGATTCTGTGTCCTGTCAGAGGAAGAGAAAGCCTGTTTAAGAAGCACATAGTGATTCACACACATAGAAAAACACATACAAAACAAAGCATTTAACATGCTGCTTTAGTTACGATGGGATTTGAGAAACTAATAAATTAAATGATTTTAAGATGAAGTTTATGATGTTCTACTCTTAATGACAAAATAAACTACGTGATTAAAGTGGACATTTCGAGATTAAAGTTGACATTTCAAGCTTTTTTTCCACTGTGCCCCTATTTTTTTTTCTTTTCTCTGTACCCTGATGAGTTTTCATATGACATTCAGGTGGTGGGCTTCGACTCACCTTTTCATGGCAAATTTGATATCCGACAACTTCTTTTTTATTTTGGGCACTGTGCGACTTTGTGAACTTGAGCTTTCGAGTTTCTCTGACCCTCTATGTCATTCGATCAACTTCCTTTTCTTGCTTATATCGCTGTTTACACCAACAAATATTACATTTTTCTTTGCCTCCACTTGGTATTCGCTGAAATCCTTCTGTTTTCCCTCGTGCTTTTGCCATTGCATTTTCACAGAACGCTGAGCTTAAGGTATATTTATATTGATTTGCATATTCAAAGAGCCGGAATTCTGAGAGGAGTTGGGGAGTGGCAGCAGGCGCGTGCACGTTCGTTACTTTTCACGTTTACTGGGATTTATGGAGCGGAAGAACGTCCGTACTCCATGTTTTAGTGTGAATTCTACGCACAGCGTTATGCATGAGGTCCCTGGTCTGAATCAAACTGAACATCTATGGAAGGAGCTGAAACTCACAGTTGGAGGAAGGAAGCCATCAAACCCAAGAGAACTGGAGCAGTTTGTTCAAGAAGAGCAGGCCAAGTTGAGAGGTGTAGAAGTCTCATTCCGACCTACTGAAAGCGCTTGATTGCAAGCCTGAAAAGGGTGTACTGCAAAATATTAGGTTAGGGGTCCTGATAATGTTTTCCATGCCATTTTCATTTGTTGTATTTTTTTGGAAAATATGTTAACTTCTAAATCAAAAGTGAAATATCTGCTTTGTAAAAAAAAGAATGATGGATGAACTACATTTTTCAGTTGCAACTTATTTCATGAAAAATCACGTGCCTTTTTTAAATAATGAAGGGTACCAATATCTTTGGCCGCATCTGTATATTTTTTTGGTCTAGGTTGAGCTTGATTATTTTTTTTTTTTGTTCTTTATTTCACCTTATACAGTTTCTCATATTACGAATTTGTTAGTTTTCGCATACTCCTTGTGGTCAGAGCGCAGGGTCAGCCATTGTAGAGCGAAGGTAGACTCCCTGTATCCCCTTGCTCGCCTACCTGCCTGTGTCTGAGTCCACATCATCCATTTACATGGAGGTCTGTATCATCTTAGCCAGGCTGCCTACTGTGCCAGATATTGGTGGCCAGCTTGCTCTCAACATACTCTCATGTGTTCCTGTCTATCTCACTTCTCAGGCACCATGCTTGTTCCTGGTTGGCACTGTGAGTTTCCTTTCCCACCAGGGTACCTCTTCTGCCATTTCCATTGCCTTGTGCCATTTTGGTGGTGCTCTTGACTCCATCAACCTTACATATCACTCTTTTTTCATGTCATCAACATTAGTGACTCTTGTATTATACTTTATTTGATGAATATAATATTAAATTTTATTTAACTTCAAAAATTTCTAAAGCATTCTGAGTGTGTCAGTAGGAATCTAAAAATAAAAATACAACGTGTTGCCAATGAAAGAGACGGCCAGCAGTTTATCTTGGCCAGGACACCCCAGTAATGGAAGGATTGGGGAAGTCAGCTTATCAAAGACACTGCCTCCCCCAAGATGATAAATGGCAGCTTCCCTGGACTGCAGCGGTGCCCCGGATGCCTGCAGGGCATTATGGGACTTGGAGTTTGGCAGCACAGCCCTGCTGATTAAAACCTGAATTCTCCAGCTGACCCGGAAGTGCTGGCAAGTCACGTGGGAGGAAGAATAGAAGCACTTCTGGGTCGAGGACTATATAAAGGGCTGGTGGAGACCCAGCAAGAGGGCCGGAGTTGGGAGGTAGTAGGACAGAGCTTGCTGGGAGGTGTGGAAGACAAATTAGGAATTAATATTACTTTACTGTAGTGTTTATTGTAGCTGTGGTGCTTTGGATGCACTATTATATTACTGTTTAAAGTCTTCTTAGTGCTTTTAGCCTGTGTCCAGAGCGTCTGTCTGTTGGGGAAAAGGTGGGCAATTGTGCCACCAAGCATCCATTTAATTTACATCCTCAATGCCACTTTGTCCTGCCTTTCCATTTTTCCCCTTTTATTTTTTTTCCATCTTTCCATCAATGTGAGAAGTAGTCTGAGGGAACACAGGGTTTGGGTGCACACGGACTTCAATTAGAAATCAACCTGAGGTGTGATTTAAACCAAGGATGTTGGATCAGTGAGGTGGCAGATCTGGCTACAGTGCCTTAGTGCTGCCACAAAGAGTCCAAAACAAATTTTAATGTGAAAAAGTACTCCGTAAGGAAATTTAGTTTACACATAACAGTAATCCAATAACCTCTCATCAGTCACCATCTCTGTACCTAACAGTACCATGTAGCTAGCTGTAACTAAAAGCACAGAAACAAGTGAAGAAGACTGAGAATTGGGTTGTGTACGCTGCTCAGTTGACTGCCTCGATTGTAATATCAGAGGAATAAAAAATACGAAACATACAAAGTGGGACACTTTAGGCTTTAATTAAGACCACCGGAAACACTTAGATTGAGCAAATGTGAACAGACGTCATAAAAACAGCAAGTGTGTGAGACAGAGCCGATAAACATGAAAGACAAAGAAGCCATGACAGTAAACCTGGCTGTCTGCATTTGGAAGCCACAGCGGAAAAGACAATTCTTTGATCGGTTTGTAACCATTTGTGACAAAAAAGGAATCCACAACACTTCAGCAAATGTGTTATGTGAACTGCCACCATGTACAGTAGTGCTAAAGCATGCTTTGAGTTTAACAACAGCCTGTCTGTCCAGTGTACCTTGTCCACTTTAAAACAGACAGAAGTAGGACAGCGTGGCACGTGACTGTCACTAGTCAGACATTTCTGTGCTCATGCCATGAACTGTCATGTCGAGTGACCGCTGACCGCTGACCATTCACATCCGGAGAGCTCCACTCTGTGAATATGGAGAAGCACAACGGTGCAAAGACACACAGGCTTGTGGTGTATACTGGCCCGCGCTCTGACATGTTGCCCAGTTTCGTGTCTTTTGTCTTTAAATGAGGTTTTTTCTGACGTCTTTGTTATCAGCCACACTAATCTAAATTCAGTTAAGGTGACAAACTCAAACTTACTTCTCACTTACCTGCTTTCACTTTTCTTTTGTCACCGCTTGCGTTTTCAGGAATTCATCAATAAGAAGACCTTTGTAAAACCATCTTTAGAAACGCATTTGTGAATTTATCAAGCACATCCACCTGTAGTAAAGTCAGACCTTCACAACTCAGGCCCTGAGGTCACGCTATTCTGCTGTCTTTGCTTTCTGTTTCATCTTAACATGGCAGCAATCCAGGAACAACACACCTGAGTCTTAAAGAGACAGAACAGAAGGTCGGCTCTAGAACCTTCTCAGTCCATATCAGGGTTATGGAGGCCAGAGGTTATCCTTGGGACTGAGCCAAAGGCTGGAGACAGGCCTGGGTAGGACTCAAGTCAATCACAGGGACCACTCTCACTCACACACGCACAGTGACAATCTGCAATTGCCAATTAACTTTTAGAATGAATTCCTTCTTTACCTGAGAAGGTCTGGCCATTGTAATTTTCATGAAATGGGGCTTGCAAAGCTGTTCAGTTATGGCAAATTATTAGGAAATAGCAGAAGTGAAAGGCAGAACTTTGTGACCATTACAGGAATCAGGCGAATGTGGCACTCTAATGGTAAATTACAAGGTGACCAGATTTTCAAAGTCCCAGATTGGGACACTTGTGTGGCAACAAAAACCCTTTGACAAACGAAGCAGTAGGATTGTTTCCACTTCAAGCACTGTGTGCAAAGGAATGCTGGCGCTCGGTTTTGGTCTGCTTGTTGTCCTTCCCTGCAATTCTGTTTAAATTGAACACAAGTTCTTTATCAGGTAGGGTTACGTCTTGGAGTTTTGTGTGTGCTGTTCTAAATGGACAGTGACAATGTTTATTTAGACAGAGCAATGTTTGAAAAGCTACCAAAACCTGGACATTTTCCTATTCTTCAGTTATTTTTTTGGGACGCAGTGGCTGAAATTGGGACTGTCCCTGTTTCCAGGACATCTGGTCACCCTAGTAAATTACACTAACAGTGAAACAGTGAATCAGTATAATCTGCAGAAAAGGGAGCCATGTGGTTGGTTTTGTGTCAGGTTAATACTGAGGAACACGTTCATTTACTGTTGTGCGTAACGCCACAGGGCACTTCATTCATATCTTGATAACCCTTTGTTTTCCTTGTTTGCATTTTATACTTTTACACTTAAGAAGATTGTTTACCTGTTTCAACTTAAAGTATCAGGCGGAGTGAAATCTTCGTGCACTGGTTCTCTACCACTTGTGCTCAAGCAGCTGGAGCGACGTCATAAAGGAGAACCAGATTGCTGATGCAGATGGACTTGCAGATGCCATATTGCCCACCGCCCAGCCATGTGTGGAAACAGCCAGTAACACAGAGTAACTTCTAACAGTCTGCTGATGTTTCATTAACTTGCATTGGGGATCTGCTTTCTGACAGTAATGGTTATCAGCGGTAAAAAAGAGGAAAAAATTCAAAATATACAAGTTGGTGTAACTGCTGTAAAACTGAAGTTGTAAATTAATTTGTAATTGAAGTTGCACAGAAAGTTTCAATATTTTAAGATTTACTAATCCTTTTCCTGGGAGATTTTCAAATTTCAAAAGTTTGTACATTGCAATCTGTTCACAATATCTCAATGAAAATTAAACTGTCTTAAAAAGTTTGCTTGGAGAAAAAGTGTGCCGCATATCAACAAAATCAGTCCACTTTGGGCTGAGTTGTTTCATTAAGACAGACATGGCTATCGCAATAGGTGCTTCACACATTATATGCAAACACACCTGAAAAGGCAACTCAAGAAATCTGAAGGTGAAACTTCTGATGGTTGCCAGCAAACCTTTCATCTGCTCAGAGTACAGATCCCCACACAGATATGACACGTCGTCAAACAGAAGGGCATTTCACAGACAGGAGATCCAGACAAGTAGGAGTTACAGTGGATGAAGACTGCCAATCACCTGATATGTCCAAATAAAATACAATACAGTTTACTTAAGGTAGTTTATCAGAATAAATTAGAAACATCTATAAAGACTCATTATTAAAATTAAACTTGGGGGTCTGTAAAAATATGTTGGAGAAAATCAAATAAGACTGAAGCACACTGGGCTGAGCTCATGACCAGAGGCCTCATGTATACATAGTGCGTATGCACAAAAATGTTGCATAAGCTCATTTCCAAGCTCACTTCAAGATGTTTAAAAACTAAACTTGACGTATTTTCACGCCAACTCGAACCATTACATATGCAAGTTTTCGGCTCACTTTTGCAGACAGCATCAAAGCAGTGCTACTGCTCCTGTGTGGATTCCCTTTCTTTTTTAGAATCACATCAATGATGCAGGCTTTATCAAATGCACTGAAATTAACCGCATATTGTTTAAAATTTAAGGCATCTGACTGTAAGTCAACCTGTAACAATATAATGGTGCACAGAATGGCCAAACTGTTCTAAATTCCATAGCTGCTTTAGTGTTGTTCAACTCAGTGCACCACTCAGAATATTTTAACCCACTGTATCTGAGTGTGGAATCACAGCTCTACAGCAGCTGATCGGAAAGCTCTACGGCAGACAGATTGTGTAAAGAGCGCAAATCATTACTGGGATACAGCTTCCAGCTCTGGAGGACATTTATAGCACAAGCTGCTTCAGCCATGCGCACAATCTGTTTGAACTTCTCCCATTCTATGAACACTTCAGCACCTTTCCTGTATGGACCTCGCAGTTCAGAAAACGTTTCATTGCAAGAGCTATAAACGCACTCACTCAGTCCATCAAGTAGAACTGTTTGTAATTAAAATTACAATCACCTCACTGTAAACTTGCACTACAGTTGTGATATTGCACAACCTGAGCCATTTCATGAACCATTTGTACTATCTGCACTATATGTACATTGCGGCGGATGGCTGGGGGTTATGCCAGCCGGGACACCTTGAGGGACAGGGAGAGGGACCATACCTCCCCTGGGACACAAGAGGGCAGCCACCGTGGTCTATATGGGGGCCACCACAAAGGGGCGCCCGGAACATCGTGGACACTTGGAGTACAGAACTTCCACCACACCCGGAAGTGCTGCCAGAGGGGATTCCAGACAGTGCTTTCGGTTGTTCATGCGGCACTTCCACCACACCAGGAAGTGCCGCTGGAAGGTCATAACAGACCACCTGGAACACATCCTGGGCCACCTCACTCCAGTTGAGGAGTCGGAGTCGGGAGGAAGGAGCCAGAGCTTGTGAGAGGATGAGTGAGGGCAACAAAAGAAGAAGGAAAGATAGAGGCTGTTGAGTGCATTGTGTGGTGTACAAAGAAAAGAGAATGAAACGTGCGTGTTTTGGACATTAGTGTCGTGTCTGCTGTGTACAGGGGGGCTGCATTACCACAACATGTATATTGTATTTATGTTGTACATTTTTCATTGTTTTTAATAGTATTATTTTTATTATTGTTATTTCATTATTTTATAGGAAAACAAGTTTATGGAGGATTTGCATATTGAATCTCATTGTAGCATACAATAACAATAAAGGAATTAAATTCAATTCAACAGAAGACAGCACGTATTTACAGATGATGACAACTGGCTTCTAAGTTGATTGAGATTTCCTGGCGCTTTCTTCTAGGAGCTCTTGATATCTTTTTTAAGATGAAATGCATTAAAGTTTGTATATTACATTATACAGATAAACTTTTAACTTCATGAGCTGGCGCCCAGTACAGGGATTGGTCCTGCCTTGCGCTGTATGCTTGCTGTGGCTGGATTGATTAATAGATGGAATAATTATACATGTACTATGAAGATATTTCAGTGTTCCTTAAATGTTTTGGAGAATCAGCATTCTAAGCTTACAGATGTTTGGCATTTATTACAGAGCTTAAATTGTGGTGATTGGTTACATGGAGAAAGAAAAGAAAGGACAGGAATTGAGGGTTGGTACGTTTGAAAGAGACAGCACTGCTGTATTAAATTGTTACATTGAGGGTGCACACATCCCAGTAAGCATCTTGTAGGAGGCAGGAGCAATCTGTGGATGGGGCGCCAGCTCGTCACTATCACTGCGCCACCCTGTTCCCATGTTTAATAACGTGCTTTAATTCCTATCATCATGAAAATGATATCAAGTATACATCTTAGTATTTAAATTGTTCAGAGAGCTGTAATATCATGAATGTAGCATATTCTGTGTCCTCTTGGCATGAGAGAAAGCCTATTTAAGAAGCATGTAGCGCTCCACACACATAGAAGAACACATACAATATGGAGCATTTAATGTCCTACTTTAGTTTAGTTCCTTTTGTTGTTTATACCACTGCTTAAACTTCTCTCAGCTCAGACCTTGATTGAGTATCTGAGAGTGAAGTGGAGTTTTAGAGTGGAAATAATAGATCGTTGTTTGGAACACACGCATTTCATGTCTGTTCCGTTTCTACAGTAATCTGTGTCAACACATTGTTAAAACAGAAACGGTTTTTATATTCTAGTAGTAGATGACAAAATGTAGGCATAAACTATATAGTGTATGAAGCCTGAAGTCCAAATAGCAAAGAAACATTTTCACAAGAATAACACAATTGCGCTTTTATTCAAAAGTATAACTGCAGAAACAAAAAGCCGCCTAAACATGTGACATTGACACCAGTTTATTGTAACTGCCTCCGTGGTTCAGTAGATTCAGCCCCCGCTTGAGAATCAAGAGGTCACGAGTTCGATCCTGCGCCCCTCCATTTTGAGAAGTAAACTGCTCTTAGTCTTACTGTTTTAGAATAAAAGCATACATTTGATTTCAGTCTGTAACAGCCGGTGTAATATATGATCCTTGTGAAGGTTAGCTTTTTTTAATTCACTTTTCATTCTCAGTCGCGTTCAGAATCAATCCATACAACCCCATCTGACACGGCTGTTTTCACTAAAGACGCGCTATAGCTCTGCAGTGTACCACGATGCATACTAACGCCAAACATTCCCCCACCCCACCCCGGGGTTCTGACACATGTTGTTGTATGCTGTTTCTTTTGTACTCCAGGACATGCAGAGGAAAGAATGGTAAAGACCAGTAACCGGCGCTTATATGCAATCATCAGACACTCCCCATCTGCCCGTGTCATTCAAACACAGGAACATATATTGGTGTAAAAGTATAACAAAAGTGCACTTTTATTCAAGTGCACTTTTTCCATCGCCTTTTCCTGTAAGAAGCAGTGTACACACTTCTCTCTATGCTGTGGTTTCTATTACACACCTGAAAGAGACAATATATGTGAAAATATAATCGCACTAATGCAATATTATTTGAAAACGAACAGCGTCAGATCGGGTGTGAATTTATGCAGGAACTGGAAATTCTCTGATGCGGGACCTTCCCCCAGGGAAGAAAGTACAGTGTCAGGTGCTCATTCAGTGTAATAGAAACCATAGCACAGAGAGGTGTGTACACGGCAACAAGTACACGTGTCGTAAATGTAGGAAGGACGGTCCTTGGGTGTGTGGGAACTGTTAATATTTGAATGTGATGATTTTATATAGCACGGAATGAAAATCTGCACTTCTTAGCATTGCACCATGCAAGCTGTCATTATCAATCGCCTACTGTAACTTGCTTTCTTTTTCTTCGGTTATACAGGTAGTTTTGAATAAAAGTGCACTTGTTTTGTTTGCGAAATGAAGTGTCTGCGTGCACTTTTCGTGGCATTACACGTGTATTTTTGAGCATGCCCGTTTGAGCAGTATAAAAGTATTGAAAAGTATAACAAAACAACGGGCAGATGGGGAGTGTCTGATGATTGCATATAGCGCCTTACTGCTCTTTACTATTCTCTCCTCTGCGTGCCCTGGAGTACAAAAGAAACAGAATACAGACGCTATAGCTCTGTGCTGTACCACGATGCATACTAACGCACCCCATCCACCCGGTTCTGACACACAGACGCTGGCGAAGCTGCCTTCAGATCTCACCGTCACTTGATTTTCTTTTTATTCAGTTTTATTGAGTGTTCCTGCCAGTCCCCGCATGTTGCTGTATGCTGGATATTTTCACATGTATTGTCTCTTTCTTTCAGGTGTGTAATAGAAACCACAGCATAGAGAGAAGTGTGTACACTGCTTCTTACAGGAAAAGGCGATGGAAAAAGTGCACTTGAATAAAAGTGCACTTTTGTTATACTTTTACACCAATATATGTTCCTGTGTTTGAACGACACGGGCAGATGGGGAGTGTCTGATGATTGCATATAGCCGGTTACTGGTCTTACCATTCTCTCCTCTGCATGTCCTGGAGTACAAAAGAAAAGCATACAGCAACATGCGGGACTGGCAGGAACACTCAATAAAACTGAATAAAAAGAAAAGCAAGTGACGGTGAGATAAGAAGGCAGCTTCGCCAGCTTGTGTGTCAGAACCGGGGTGTGCGTTAGTATGCATCGTGGTACACTGCAGAGCTATAGCGCGTCTTTAGTGAAAACAGCCGTGTCAGATGGGGTTGTATGGATTGATTCTGAACGCGACTGAGAGAATGAAAAGTGAATAAAAAAAAAAGCTAACCTTTAGCACCGGCTGTTACAGACTGAAATCAAATGTATGTTTTATTCTAAAACAGTAAGACTAAGAACAGTTTACTCTCAAAACAGAGGGGCGAGGATGAACTCGCTGACCTTTGATTCCAAGCGGGCTGAATCTATTGAACCACGGAGTCAGTTACAATAAACTGCTGTCAATGTCCGCATGTTAAGGCGGCTTTTTGTTTCTGCAGTTATATGATTGAATAAAAGTGCAATTGTGCTATTCTTGTGAAAATGTTTCTTTGCTATTTGGACTTCAGGCTTCATACATTATATAGTTTATGCCTACATTTTGTCATCTACTACTAGAATATGAAAAACGTTTCTGTTTTAACAGCCGACAAATAGTACATTTTTCCTTGCCTCCACTTCGCATTTGCATTTTACACTGACCAGGATTTATGGAGTGGAAGTGTGTGGAAGATGGAAATTTCCACTATTGTCCGTACGCCATGTTTTAGTGTGAGTTCGACGCACGTCGTTATGCATGAGGCCACTGGAGTGTAAAATCGGCATATTTTGAAATTACAGACTGCTTATATTCCATTTTATTTTTGCTCAAACAAACCAGAATGGAATTTACAGGACTCAAAGAAATTTAACTACAGTGGCAATTCACATTGAACGTATTTCTCACTTGTACGTTCTTTGTACCAGTAATTTATAATTCTACTGCATCTAGCTTCAGTTAGATTACATTTTAACAGAAAACAGTGTGGATCAAATGCTGTTTATAGGTTGCCCCTTAATCTTCATAAATGACACTCCTAATGGGTTGACTGGCATAGGCTGTAATGACCTTATTGAGTTTTTTGGTGGAAACACCCTGTGCCAACCCTGGAACAATGCCACCTTGGCTCCTGCCCATATTGGCCATACTTAAATCCACCACAGTATGAATGCAAAAAATCAAAAACCCTCATACAGAATTTCAACATAAATAATGGCCCATTTAGAGGACTGAGCATGAAGCAAAGTAGCAACGCCATAGGAACCGATGTCAGAGACCACAACACGTCAGAGAGAAGGAGCGAGAAAATAGAAATCGTTTTGTTTGAACGCTGGGGAATGCAAATTTATACACGACACCAATTAACTTAAGCAGCCACCTAGGACAACATCCCCCTTGGCAGTGCTGACTTTCAGTAAGCTTTTCTAAGACTGTATCCAAACTTTTGCTGTTTATCTAATTTTCTATTATAGTTTTCTTCTATTTGTATTATTATCTACCTTAATAAATGGATAACTGTCTGTGTGCCCATCCAGTTGCTATGTCTCGGTCATTCCAACAGACATCATAAATATTAACACAGCTTTTACAAATCCCATACCAAATTTTATATAACAGAGACATTTGCATTGAATTTGTCTTTCCAACATTCCATGTATTCTACTTTTACAAATGTTTGCAATGTGCCATCTGTTCAAATGGTAAATGTAATGCATTTTATTAGTATATGAATTACAAAATACATTCCAAATAGTGGTGGTGCACTGCAAACGATACCGCTGAGGTCTACTTTTATCACTTATATTTTAATCCAGCTTAGACAGGTATAACAGCTAGTAGTTTAATAAATGCCACATTGCTTTGACATTTCCATGCTTTATCTTTATATCTTGAGTGACTGAAGTAAATATTAGGGCACTGGGTGTGGAAATTACTGCTTTCTTGCCCAGGGTGTTATCAATGCTGAGAGGTTGCACCTCAATAATAATAATAATAATAATAATAATAATAATAATAATAATTCTTTACATTTATCACTTTTCTCATTACTCACAGCACTTTTATGTAGTGAGTGGGGGGGCCATGTCAGCCAGCACCAATGTTTAGAATCCACCTAGATAATGCAATCACAGCCATCTTTGCTCCAGTATGCTCACCACACATTAGCTGTTAGGTGGTGAAGTGGTGAGAGACAGTAGATGATTAGGGGGCCACAATGACTAGGCCATGGAGGGCAACTTAGCCAGGACATTGGGATACACCTGACTCTTTATGGAGGATGCCCAGGGATTTCTAATGACCACAGAGATTCAGGACCTCAGTTGTACATCTCATCTGAAGGACAGTATCATTTTTACAGCACAAGTGCCCTCATTACTGCACTGTGGTATTGGGATCTACGTTAAGGACACACAGTAAGCATCCCCTGCTGGCCTCACCAGCACTTCTTTCAGCAGCAACTGAAGCTCTTTCTAGATGGTCTCCCACCCAAGAGTTGCCTGTGCCCAAACATTTTTAGCTTCAGGTAAATGACCTCTTCTGAAGTGCAGGTGGAAGGCCTGCTGCCTAGAAGAGCAACTGCAGTAGAAATAAGACTCCGTTGGCTTGTAAGTGGCATATAAACAAGTGTTATAAAAGCCTTCATATGCCTCAGGGAGTTCTGCACTTCTGTATTTGTTATTGCTGGTGACAGCGAGCGGGCTTCAGGCATCACTCTTGTGTACTTACTGTATATGGAAGAAATCCTATGTGGGATACTACAAGTGACAGGCAGTGGGACATCACTTGTACCTAATTGTGTGACTAAGAACTGTGTGTGTGTGTTTGTTTGTGTTAATCGCAGGTGTGGGAGTAGAACAGTCTAGTCAGCAGACTTGCTTAAGTCTCACAAATCCTCTCATAAAACGATTTGTAAAACCAAGAAAATCTAAAAACCTGTGAAGGAACTGAGAACATCCAGAACCTCTGTTGTGTTTTGTGTCTGTCTCTCTTGCCTGGCTGGTGGCCCATCTGTAATTTCAATTTACAAGCAGTTTTCATATTCCTATAATCCTCGTGTTTATCAATAAATCATCTTATTCTGTTTCTTAGACTGAGTGGGCTTCAGTCTTAACAGTTGATGGCTTTACACAATAATCTGATAAATTACTGGCATGGACAAAAGATAAAACAAAAATGAATTATTTTATGGGTTAACATCAATCAGATGATTCTCCTCACCCACATCATTCACACAACTCCAATTGATAAACAAGAGGAGAGAACTTATTATGGGATGGACAATTTGACTAATAAAGAGGACTAGTATGGTGACATGCAACTCTGTTTCTACTGATTTATGTGTTGTGTTTTATTTTCATTTTATTCTATTTGTAAATGTGCACTGAGCTCTGAGTCTGCCTATGTGGACTGCAGTATATAATAAATAAATAAGAAATACTGACGTAAATTAAACTTTAACAGGCACCCAGGGACAGGTCATCTCTTCTGTTACTGTACAGCTCCACTATCTGAGGTGACATCTCACATTAACTGTTCATCCTCAGTGTCTTCTAAGATTTCTCTCTGTGAGCTCTCAGATTCCCTTTTAAATCTTCTCCTTCTTCTCACTGAGCACAGATCAACTTTCTTCACAAGTCACTTCCCTGTTTGTCTGACTGATTCTCTCTGCCTGCCTCTACTCAAGGATCTGTGTCTGGACACCTTGTCTGACCCCATCACGATCCCTGTGGTCACAGTTTCTGTCTGAAGTGCCTCATGGACTTCTGGGATCAGAGCCAAGAGTGCAGCTGTCCTCAGTGCAGAGAGAACTTCACTGCAAGGCCTACACTGGAAAGAAGCACTCTGCTGAATGAAGTCATCAGGAAATTAAAGAAAACATCACTCAGTCCTCCTCCTGCTCCTCCATTTCAGAATCTTGCTGGTCCTGGAGATGTGGAGTCTGACTTCTGTACTGGGAAGAAGTTTAGAGCAGTGAAGTCATGTCTGACCTGCATGGCCTTCTACTGTCAGACTCTCCTGAAGGTCACTATGACGTAGATTCCCTGAAGGACCACGGGCTGGTTGATCCAGATGGAAATATGAAGGAGAAACTCTGTGCAAAACATCAGGGGCCTCATGTATAACGCCGTGCATAGAACTCGCACTATAACATGGCGTAAGCACAAAAGCCGAAATGTGCTTACGCACAGAAAAATCCAGATGCAGGAATCTGTGCGTACTCCAACTTCCACGTTCTTCCGCTACATAAATCCCGATCAGCGTGAAAACTAACGCTCGTGCACGCGCATTTTGTAACGCCCCAACTCCTCCCAGAATTACGCCTCTTTGAATATGCAAATCAATATAAATCGCCCTTAAGCTCAGCCTTCTGTGAAAAGACAATGGGAAAAGCACGGGGAAAATATAAGAATTTCAGCGAATACCAAGTGGAGGCAAAGGAAAAACATACTATTTGTTCAAATAAACCGTGGAATAATCAACAAAAGGAAGTTGATCGAGTGACATAGCGTGTTGGAGAAACTTGAAAGCTCACATTCACAAAATCGCACAATGCCGGAAATAAAAAAGAAGTCGCATATCAAAGTCGCTGTGAAAAGCAGAGTCGTAGCTCACCATCTGAGTGTCATATGAAAGTTTATTAGGGTACAGAGAAAAAAAGGCACACGGTGGGGAAAAAGCACGAAATGACAACTTCAATCTCGACATTTCCACTTTAATCACGTAGTTTATTTTGTCATTAAAGTAGAACATCATAAACTTCATCTTAAAATCGTTTAATTAACCAGTTTCTCAAATCACATCGTAATTAAAGTAGCACGTTAAATGCTTTGTTTTGTATTTGATCTTCTATGTGCTCTATGTGTGTGAATCACTACTTGCTTCTTAAACTGGCTCTCTTCCTCCAACTGGACACAGAGTCCATTACATTCGTGATATTACAGCTCTCTGAATAACTAAAATACTGAGATGTATACGTGATGTCATTTTCATGATGATAGGAGTTAAAGCACGTAATTAAACATGTTTCACTTCGATGAAATAATTTATTGCAGCAGTACTCAGGAGCGGCTCTAGGCTTGTGGTGGCACTGGGCAGAGGAAGAATCGGTGGCTCCTTCGTCGGCCAATGTCAGTAAGGTAGCTTATGCCCGGTGGATGGCCACGTCCGTTGCAGACACTGATAGCCGCCTCGTGCTCATGACACAAGCATTTAACTTTTGCCGAAATTTGTTGCTGCGTTTTTAGCTGTGTTGTTATTTTTCTTTCTGTTTTATATTCAATATATATTGGCGCCGCCCTGCAGTCCTTGCTTTTCTTTCCCCAAGTAACCGACGCCACACAATCAGCTCTGTAATAGACGTTAAGCCATCTGTAAGCTTAGCGCCGATTCTTCAAAACGTAAAGAACATTGAAATATCTTCGTAGTACATGTTTAATTATTCTATCCTTAACGACACTCCCAGTGAAGAATATAGATTATTTAAATGAAGTTAAAGTTTTATCTGTATAATTTAATAAACATATTTTGCTGCATTTCACCTTAAAAATGATATGTCATCATATGTAAATACGCTTTATAAAGTGGCGCAGGTTGTGTGATATTATAACTGTAGTGCAAGTTTACAGTGGGGTGATTGTACTTATAAGTCCTAACAGTTCTACAAGGAGCAGTGATTGAGTGCATTTAAAGTTCTTGGGATGAAACTGTTTCTGAACCGCGAGGTCCGTACAGGAAAGGCTTTGAAACGTTTTGCAGTGGCTGAGACAGCGTGTGCTTAATGCTGTATACCGATAATTCTCTTTCCGATCAGCTGCTGCTGTGATTCACACTCAGATACAGTGATATAAATACTGAGTGGTGCAGTGAGAGTAGTATGGAAAAAGATGATCCACTGTGGCAACTCCTAACGGAAGAATAAGAAGAAGAAGAAGGAGAAGTGAGAAGTAACAACGCTAAAGCAGTTATGGTATTTGGAGTACTATGGCTGTTCTCTGGCCCATTATATTGTTACAAGTTAATTACAATCAGATGCATTACACTAATAAACAATATGCAGTTAGTTTCGGTGTATTTATAAAGCCGTCATGAAAATAAGGAGTAATCACACAAGAACAGTAGCACTGCTTTGACGCTGGGTGCCGCCAGTTTGCAAAACCGAGCGGAGAACTTGCGTACGACAAGGCATGAGGTACCGTGGAAAAGTGCGTGGCTTTACGCCAAGTGTAGGTTTTATACATCGCGATTTGAACGTGGAAAAGTTCTTACGCAACATTTCTGTGCGTACGCACCGTTTATACATGAGGCCCCAGAAGTCTACAAATAGTTTTCAAAACTGATGAGACGAGTATCTGCATGATGTATGTGGTGACAGAACATAATGGGCATAAAATGGTCAAGTTGGAGACAGAAAGGGATGAAAAACAGGTGAGTGAAGTTTAATGTTTAAGGAAAACAAAATGAATGTCAGGAGTTTTTACATATTACAGTATGTAGTGTAATAGAGTAATCCATTCATCCATCTTAAAACCCTCATATAACAAGTGCAGACAGCAGGGAGCTGGAGCCTATCCTGGTGAGACTGGGTGCAAGGCATGAAACAGTCCAGGATGCGATCCCCAATGATATCGATGGACAGTTGAGGGAGCGGAGTGCTCTCATTAAACCGAGTTGACTTTCTTTGTGCTCTAATCAGTGTATCTTGAGTATCTAAGGCAGTGGTGGACAAACTACAGCCTGCAGACTAGACCTGTCCCCTGGCAGGGGCGAAAGCATCATATGGGCAACTCTTCGAAAATTATCTAACATTCCAGCCCTCATGAGATCTTCTTAGCAAGATGACTGGTGTAAGTGTAGCACGTCACCATGTAGTGTCATCCAAAACATAATGCAATATACCAAGCTTTGACCTCACGGATAGTCACAGTCTGTAGCCTGCTGCATACACGGCTAGTGTGTTTAGCTGGTTGTTTGCTTTTGTCTTGTTTGTCTATTTTTAAAGAATTTGAATTTGCATTTGAGCTGATCACAGGGCTTTTTAAGAGAAACATTATAGTCACATGTCAATCTATATTGTACTCCAAAGTTAAGTCTAAGATTCTTACAATAAATTCACCCAAAAAAATGTCAATATAGTATTCCTGTATAGATGTTCAATTATAATTAAATAAGTAATCATGCATGTCATTAATGACTGGAGATAAATGTATTTAGTGGAACAGTAAGGAAATTTTGAATATCAAAATCCTGGATTGATAATTCCACCTAATGCATGATTATGACAACAACAACAACAACATTTATTTCTATAGGACATTTTCATAAAAATAATGTAGCTCAAAGTGCTTTACATAATGAAGAATAGAAAAATAAAAGACAAAGTAAGAAATTAAAATAAGACAACATTAATTAACATAGAATAAGAGTAAGGTCCGATGGCCAGGGAGGACAGAAAAAAAAAAAAAAACTCCAGATGGCTGGAGAAAAAAAAAAAAATCTTCAGGGGGCCCAGACCATGAGACCACCCAGTCCCCTCTGGGCATTCTACCTAACAAAATGAAACAGTCCTCTTTGTATTTAGGGTTCTCACGGAAGGACTTGGTGATGATGGTCATGCAGACTTCTGGCTTTTAATCCATCAATGCAGGACATCATGATGCTTTTAGTAGGTGGTGATGGTGCAGGCCGCCACCACAAAGAAACCGGAAAAAGAAACAGAAGAGAGAGTAGGGGTCAGTACGGATTTTAGAGCCACCATGAATAGTTATTATGAGGAAATTGAACATACAGAGTATCAGGATTAAGATAAAGTGAAGTTATGAGAAGGCCATGTTAAAGTAATGTGTTTTCAGCAGTGTTTTAAACTGCTCTACTGTATCAGCCTGGCGAATTCCTATTGGCAGGCTATTCCAGATTTTAGGTGCATAACAGCAGAAGGCCACCAGCCTCACCACTTCTTTTAAGTTTTGTTCTTAGAATTCTAAGGAGACACTCATTTGAGGATCTGAGGTTACGATTTGGAATATAACGTGTCAGACATTCCGATATATAAGATGGAGCAAGATTATTTAATGCTTTATAAACCATAAGCAGAATTTTAAAGTCAATTCTAAATGACACAGGTAACCAGTATATTGACGCTCAGACTGGTGTGTTGTGTTCAGATTTTCTTTTCCGAGTTAAGATTCTAGCAGCTCCACTCTGCACTCGTTGCAAACGATTTATGTCTTTTCTTGGTGGTCCTGAGAGGAGTGCGTTACAGTAATCTAGTCGACTGAAAACAGAAGAGTGAACTAATTTCTCAGCATCTTTCAATGATATAAGAGGTCTAACTTTTGCTATGTTTCTTAAGTGAAAAAATGCTGTCCTAGTGGTCTGATTAATATGCGATTTAAAATTTAGGTCACAGTCAACAGTTACCCCTAAGTTCTTTACCTCCGTCTTGACTTTTAATCCTAATGCATAAGGTTTATGGATGGTAACATTGTGATTTCTATAGAAACATGGCTTAACAGAAGTATTTCCAATCATGTAATTGAGCTAAATGGCCGCAATTTCTTCAGGTAGGCAGGACCACAGAGAACTCTGGAAGGACCAAAGGTGGAGGCTGTGCACTACGTAAGCACAGCTTGGTTAATGCACACTGTGCAACTGATAGCCATTGTTCTGCTATTCTAGAACACCTGATAATTAAATGTTATCTCCCAAGAAAGCTCACTTTATCTGTTGTAACTGCAGTTTGTGTTCCCCAGATGTTAAAGGTAAACAATATATGAAATATCTACACATCATCATCAGCAATTAACCAGCTGCATGCCCAGAGGGAGCTTTTATCATTGTGGGGGATTTCAGGAACTTGCATTAAAATAAAACAATAAAATGTCTCCTTTCACACAGAACCTTAGACTGTGTCTACACAAGCATTGCTGAGCCTTAAAAGGCCATCCCTCTCCTCTTACTTTGGACAGTCAGATCGTCTATCAACTGTATCTAATATTTAGAACTCATTGGTGATGAGCAGGCACCAAAGAATTCGGGTGTTCGGTCTGAACATATCACGATGTTCGTGTGCTCTACCGAGCACCCAAGTATAATGTAAGTCAATAGGAGACAACTAGCAGCCCCTGCTCAGAAGAGGGGACTGTACCTGGTCCATTGGAAAAGGTCAAAAAATGACAGAAACATCACCCAAATGGACAGGGAACAGCATGGGGACGATGTCTGAATGCATCTTGGACTCCCAAGTCACTGCTGGGAACCAGTTTGTCCGAGTTATACGCATCTTTTACAACCTGACAAAAACACGCCCAAAGCTCTAAAACATTATATGCCAGTGCCTGCAGGTGAGATGACGATCTAAAACATTACATGCGAGTGCCTGCAGTTGAGCTGAAGCTTTGAAACATTACATGCGAGTGCCTGCAAGTGAGTTGCCACTCTAAAACATTATATGACAGTGCCTGCAGTTGAGATGACGCTCTAAAACATGATATATGAGTGCCTGCAGGTGAGCTGACACTCTAAAACATTACATGCGAGTGCCTGCAGTTGAGCTGATGCTCTAAAACATTACAAGCGAGTGCCTGCAGGTGAGCTGACACTCTAAAACATGATATGCCATTGTCTGCATTTGAGCTGACGCTCTAAAACATTACATGCGAGTGCCTGCAGGTGAGCTGCTACTCTAAAACATTATGTGAGTGCCTGCAGGTGAGCTGACGCTCAAAACATTACATGCGAGTGCCTGCAGTTGAGCTGACTGCTTAAAACATTACATGTGAGTGCCTGCAGGTGAGCTGACGCTCTAAAATATTACATGCGAGTGCCTGCAGTTGAGCTGACATTCTCAAAAACATTATACGACAGTGCCTGCAGTTGAGCTGATGCTCTAAAACATTACATGCGAGTGCCTGCAGCTGAGCTGCCGCTCTAAAACATTATATGCCAGTGCCTGCAGGTGAGCTGACACTCTAAAACATATATGAGTGCCTGTAGGTGAGCTGACTCTCTAAAACATTACATGCGATTTTCTGCATTTTAGCTGACGCTCTAAAACATTACATGCGAGTGCCTGCAGCTGAGCTGCCGCTCTAAAATATTATACGACAGTGCCTGCAGTTGAGCTGACGCTCTAAAACATATATGAGTCCCTGCACGTGAGGTGACTCTCTAAAACATTACATGCGATTGTCTGCATTTGAGCTGACGCTCTAAAACATTACATGTGAGTGCCTGCAGGTGAGCTGACACTCTAAAACATATATGAGTGCCTGCAGGTGAGCTGACTCTCTAAAACATATGTGAGTGCATGCAGGTGAGCTGCAAAACATTACATGCGAGTGCCTGCTGTTCAGCTGCCGCTATAAAACATTACATGTGAGTGTATGCAGGTGAGCTGACGCTCTAAAACATATGTGAGTGCCTGCAGTTGAGCTGACATTCTCAAAAACATTATACTCGAGTGCCTGCAGGTGAGCTCTATAACATTATATGTCAATGCCTGCAGGTGAACTGACGCTCTAATAAATATGTGAGTACCTGCAGGTTAGCTAACGCTCTAAAACATTATATGCCAATGCCTGCAGGCGAGCTGCCACTCTAAAACATATATGAGTGCCTGCAGGTGAGCTGACGCATTTAAAACATTAAATGTGAGTGCCGACTGTTGAGCTGATGCTCTAAAAAACATTACATGCGAGTGCCTGCAGAAGAGCTGACGCTCTAAAACATTACATGTGAGAGCCTGCAGGTGAGCTGACACTATAAAACTTTATATGCAAGTGCCTGCAGTTGAGCTGATGCTCTAAAACATTACATGTGAGAGCCTGCAGGTGAACTGACGCTAATAAACATTAGATGCGAGTGCCTGCAGGTGAGCTGCCACTCTATAACATTACATGCAGTGCCTGCAGTTGAGCTGACGCTCTAAAAAACATTCCATGCGAGTGCCTGCTGTTCAGCTGCCGGTATAAAACATTACATGTGAGTGCCTGCAGGTGAGCTGCAAAACATTACATGTGAGTGCCTGCAGTTGAGCTGACTCTCTAAAACATTACATGCGATTGTCTGAATTTGAGCTGATGCTCTAAAAAACATTACATGCAAGTTCCTGCAGGTGAGCTGACGCTCTATAACATTATAGGCCAGAGACTGCAGGTGAGCTGACGCACTAAAACATATATGAGTGCCTGCAGGTGAGGTGACTCTCTAAAACATTACATGTGATTGTCTGCATTTGAGCTGACGCTCTAAAACATATATGAGTGCCTGCAGGTGAGCTGACACTCTAAAACATTATATGCCAATGCCTGCAGTTGAGCTGATGCTCTTAAACATTACATTTGAGTGCCTGCAGGTGAGCTGCCACTCTAAAACAATATATGACAGTGCCTGAGGTTGAGCTAATGCTCTAAAACATATATGAGTGCCTGCAGTTGAGCTGATGCTCTAAAACATTACATGTGAGTGCCTGCAGGTGAGCTGACGCTCTAAAACATTACATGCGAGTGCATGCAGGTGAGCTGACGCTCTATAACATTATATGCGAGTGCCTGCTGTTCAGCCTGCCGCTCTAAAACATTACATGCAAAGTGCCTGCAGTTGAGCTGACGCTCTAAAACATTACATGCGAGTGCCTGCAGTTGAGCTGACGCTCAAAAACATATATGAGTGCCTGCAGGTGAGGTGACACTCTAAAATATTATATGCCAATGCCTGCAGTTGAGCTGATGCTCTTAAACATTACATTTGAGTGCCTGCAGGTGAGCTGCCACTCTAAAACATATGTGAGTGCCTGCAGGTCAGCTGACGCTATAAAACATTACATGTGAGTGCATGCAGGTGTGGTGAAGCTCTAAAACATTACATGCCAAAGACTGCAGGTGAGCTGCTACTCTAAAACATTACATGCGAGTGCCTGCTGTTCAGCTGACGCTTTAAAACATTACATGCGAGTGCCTGCAGGTGAGATAACATTCTCAAAAACATTATACGACAGTGCCTGCAGTTGAGCTGACGCTCTAAAACATTACATGCAAGTTCCTGCAGGTGAGCTGACGCTCTATAACATTATAGGCCAGTGACTGCTGTTCAGCTGCCGCTATAAAACATTACATGTGAGTGCATGCAGGTGAGCTGACGCTCTAAAACATTACATGTGAGAGCCTGCAGGTGAACTGACGCTCTAAAACATGATATCCCAGTGCCTGCAGGTGAGCTGCCACTCTAAAACATTATATGCGAGTGCCTGCAGTTTTGTTGCCACTCTAAAACATATGTGAGTGCCTGCAGTTGAGCTGACACTGTTAAACATTATATGCGAGTGCCTGCAGTTGAGCTGACGCTCTAAAACATTACATGCGAGTGCCTGCAGGTGAGCTGGCGCTCTAAAACATATGTGAGTGCCTGCAGGTGAGCTGACGCTCTAAAACATTATATGCGAGTGCCTGCAGTTGAGCTGACGCTCTAAAACATTACATGCGAGTGCCTGCAGTTGAGCTGACACTCTAAAACATTACATGACAGTGCCTGCAGTTGAGCTGACGCTCTAAAACATTACATGCGAGTGCCTGCAGGTGAGTTGACACTCTTAAACATTATATGCGAGTGCCTGCAGGTGAGCTGACGCTCTAAAACATTACATGCGAGTGCCTGCAGGTGAGCTAACGCTCTAAAACATTACATGTGAGTGCCTGCAGGTGAGCTGACACTCTAAAACATTACATATGAATGCCTGCAGGTGAGCTGACGCTCTAAAACATTACATGCGAGTGCCTGCAGGTGAGCTAACGCTCTAAAACATGATATTTGAGTGCCTGCTGTTCAGCTGCCGCTCTAAAACATATATGACAGTGCCTGCAGTTGAGCTGACGCTCTAAAACATATATGAGTGCCTGCAGGTCAACTGACACTAATAAACATTATATGCGAGTTCCTGCAGGTGAGCTGACGCTCTAAAACATATATGAGTGCCTGCAGTTGAGCTGACGCTCTAAAACATTATATGACATTGCCTGCAGGTGAGCTGATGCTCTAAAACATTATATGCCAGTGCCTGCAGGTGAGCTGACACTCTAACAAATTACATGTGAGTGCCTGCAGGTGAGCTGATGCTTTAAAACATTATATGCAAGTGCCTGCAGGTGAACTGACACTCTAAAACATGATATGGGAGTGCCTGCAGTTGAGCTGACGCTCTAAAACATTACATGCAAGTGCCTGCAGTTGAGCTGGCGCTCTAAAACATTACAAGTGAGTGCCTGCAGGTGAGCTGATGCTCTAAAACATTACATGCCAGTGCCTGCAAGTGAGCTGACGCTCTAAAACATAAATGAGTGCCTGCAGGTGAGCTTCCACTCTAAAACATTACATGCGAGTGCCTGGAGGTGAGCTGACGTTCTTAAACATTACATGCCAATGCCTGCAGGTGAGCTGACGCTGTAAAACATTATATGCCAGTGCCTGCAATTGAGCTGACGCTCTAAAACATGATAGATGAGTGCCTGCAGGTGAGCTGACACTCTAAAACATTATATGCCAGTGCCTGCAGGTGAACTGACACTCTAAAACATGATAGATGAGTGCCTGCAGGTGAGCTGACACTCTAAAACATTATATGCGAGTGCCTGCAGGTGAGCTGACGCTCTAAAACACATGTGAATGCCAGCAGATGAGCTGACACTCTAAAACATATATGAGTGCCTGCAGGTGAGCTGCAACTCTAAAACATTATATGTAAGTGCCTGCAGGTGAACTGACACTCTAAAACATTAGATGCGAGTGCCTGCAGGTGAGTTGCCACTCTAAAACAAATATGAGTCCCTGCAGGCGAGCTGACACTCTAAAACATAATATGGGAGTGCCTGCAGGTGAGCTGACGCTCTAAAATATTTTATACCAGTGCCTGCAGTTGAGCTGCCACTCTAAAACATATGTGAGTGCCTGCAGGTGAGCTGACGCTCTAAAACATTACATGCTAGTGCCTGCAGGTGAGCTGGCACTCTAAAACATGATAGATGAGTGCCTGCAGGTGAGCTGACACTCTAAAACATTATATGGGAGTGCCTGCAGGTGAGCTGACGCTCTAAAACATTATATCCAGTGCCTGCAGGTGAGCTGCCACTCCAAAACATTAGATGCTAGTGCCTCTAAAACAGGTGAGCTGACGCTCTAAAACATTACATGACAGTGCCTGCAGTTGAGCTGACGCTCTAAAACATATATGAGTGCCTGCAAGTGAGCTGACGCTCTAAAACATGATAGATGAGTGCCTGCAGGTGAGCTGACACTCTAAAACATGATATGCCAGTGCCTGCAGGTGAGCTGACATTCTAAAACATATATGAGTGCCTGCAGGAGAGCTGAAGCATTTAAAACATTAATGCCGATTGCCTACTGTTGAGCTGATGCTCTAAAACATTACATGCGAGTGCCTGCAGGTGAGCTGACGCTCTAAAACATTACATTTGAGTGCCTGCAGTTGAGCTGACACTGTTAAACATTACATGGGAGTGCCTGCAGTTGAGCTGACACTCTTAAACATTACATGTGAGTGCCTACAGGTGAGATGACATTCTTAAACATTATACGACAGTGCCGGCAGTTGAGCTAACGCTCTAAAACATATATGAGTGCCTGCAGGTGAACTGACACTCGAAAACATGATATGGGAGTGCCTGCAGGTGAGCTGCCACTCTAAAACATTACATGTGAGTTCCTGCTGTTGAGCTGATGCTCTAAAACATTACATGTAAGTGTCTGCAGGTGAGCTGACGCTCTATAACATTATATGCCATGCCTGCAGGTGAACTGACGCTGTAAAATCATATGTAAGTGCCTGCAGGTTAGCTGACGCTCTAAAACATTACATGCTAGTTCCTGAAGGTGAGCTGACACTCTAAAACATTATATGCGAGTGCCTGCAGGTGAGCTGACACTCTAAAACATTACATGCTCTAAAACATAGTGCCTGCAGGTGAGCTGACGCTCTAAAACATTATAAGCGAGTGCCTGCAGTTTAGCTGACGCTTTAAAACATGATATGTATGCGCAGGTGAGTGCCTGCAGTGCCTGCAGGTGAGCTGACGCTCTAAAAACATGCGACATGCTGACGCTCTAAAACAGTGAGTGCCTGCAGGTGAGCTGACACTCTAAAACATTACAAGCGAGTGCCTGCATGTGAGTTGCCACTCTAAAACATTATATGACAGTGCCTGCAGGTGAGCTGACGCTCTAAAACAACATGAGTGCCTGCATGTGAGTGCCTGCAGTTGATGCTGAGCTGACGCTCTAAAACATTATGCATGTGCAGTTGTGCGCTCTAAAACATTACAGTGCCTGCAGCTGAGCTGACGCCCTAAAAAACATTAAGCTATGCAGGTGAGTGACACTCTATAACATTATATGCCAGTGCCTGCAGGTGAGCTGACACTCTAAAACATTACATGGAGTGCAGAATTATTAGGCAAGTTGTATTTTTGAGGATTAATTTTAATATGGAACAAACACAGTGCTATCAGTCAATCCAAAATGTTAATAAACCTGAAACCTGAATGTTTCACAACGGAAATGTGAGTGTGAACATCATCAGGGGAATACATATGTGCGCACAATTATTAGGCAACTATTAGTGTGCAGATTTATTATGCAACTAAAGGAAAATGAAAATTTTCCCATCTCACTTGTTTATTTTCATCTGTTATAGTGAGAATAATAAACAAACACCTCAAAATTTACAAATAAACATCTCTGACATTTCAAAAAAAATCAATCAATCAATCAATGACCAATATAGCCACCCTTCTTTCCAATAACAGTCATAAGCCTTTCCATTCATGGAGTCTGTCAGTTTCTTGATCTGTTGACGATCAGCTTTTGTGGAGCAGTGACTACAGCCTCCCAGACACTCTTCAGAGAGGTGTATTGTTTTTCTCCCCGTAAATCTAGCGTTTAAGAAGTGCCCACAAGTTCTCGATAGGGTTTAGGTCAGATGAGGAAGGGGGCCATGTCATTATTCCTTCATCTTTAAGGCCTTTACTGGCTGGCCACGCAGTGAGAACTTCGATGCAAGTGATGGAGCATTGGCCTGCATAAAAATCATGGTCTTTTTCCTGTATCACTGTTTGAAGAAAGTGTCTTCGAAAAACTGGCAGTAGGTTTGGGAGTTGATTTTGAGTTCATCTTCAATGCAAAAGGTCCAACTAGCTCATCTTTAAAAATACCAGCTCATACCAGTACCCCACCTCCACGTTGGAGTGGAGCTCTGTGCCCATTACTGATCCACAGGTCCATCCATCTGGTCCATCAAGAGTCACTCTCATCTCATCGGTCCATAAAACCTTTGAAAAAAATCTGTCTTCAGATATTTCTTGGCCCAGTTTTG
Source organism: Polypterus senegalus (assembly GCF_016835505.1). Classification (NCBI taxonomy): domain Eukaryota; kingdom Metazoa; phylum Chordata; class Cladistia; order Polypteriformes; family Polypteridae; genus Polypterus; species Polypterus senegalus. Next base: position 339,434,839 of record NC_053154.1, on the reverse strand, counting down.
ACGTTTCAACTTATGTTTCTTGTTCAGTGGTGGTTGGGTTTCAGCCCTCCTTACCTTGGCCATGTCTTTGAGCACTGAACACCTTGTACTTCTGGGCACTCCAGGTAGGTTGCAGCTCTGGAATATGAAAGTACTGGAGGATAATGGGTTCCTGGTAGCTTCACGCTTGATTCTTCTCAAATCTTTGGCAGCTAATTTGCGTCTTTTGTTCTCAACACGTTTCTTGCGACCCTGTTGACTATTTGCAACAAAATGTTTGATGGTTCTGTGATCACACACCAATATCTTAGCAATTCCAAAAGTGCTGCATCCCTCTGAAAGACTTTTTACAATTTTTGACTTTTCAGAGTCAGTTAAATCTCTTTTTTGGCCCATTTTGCCTGAGGAAAACTAGCTGCCTAATAATTCTGCACACCTTGATATAGGGTGTTGATCTCCTTAGGCCACACCCTCCCTCATTACACAAATACACATCACCTGACGTGCTTAAATCCAATAAGCATTCAAGTTAATACAGCTTGGAGTTGGAATATACGCATTAAAAATGATGATATGGTCAAAATACTCACTTGCCTAATAATTGTGCACACAGTGTACAGAAGCTCTAGTAAAGAGTAGCGAATCTGTGATCAGTGAATTTGTGATCAGTGTTTTTCACACAGAATATGCCGTATTTACCGCTGACCTTTTTTACAAAATATTTTTATTGAAATTCGACGTGCGTCCGGCTTAGACAAACATTTCTTGGCCAGCTACCCAAGATGCTTTACAAGGCCAGTGTAACATCACATTGCTGTAGCAGCCATGCACAGACTTTTTATGCATACATACTGTAAGATTAATGCAGATCTGTGTCACAAACACATGACGTCATGAGCAGAATGCAGAACTCCAGCCAGGTTTCCACCACATTTAAAAAAAAAAAAAAAACTTGCATCATTTTCATTTAAAGAGTACATTAGCTGACTGTTATGGTGTATAAAATCTGCACATTTTGGTTTCCATTATATTTTGTTCAAGACAAGACAACAGGTGAACTAAGACAAATTAAAGCAGGTTTTCTTCCCTTACACCTTACTTTTATAACACTTGTTCATAGCTTCGTGCTAATTTGGTTTTATGGCCTGGGAAAGAATGCTGAGCTCATACCTCAGGCTATTGATCACTTTATGGATGGACATCTGGAACAACAGTTTGGTTTACAGCCTGGGACAGGAAGAACTATTGATACCTCAGAGTACATGAAAGGTTTTGTTGTGTGGGAAAACAGACAGTGAATTAATTCATCAATCATTTTGACAGCCAGCCAATCAGGTGCATGTGTTGTGAAATCAAGGCTTGACATTTCATAATAAATATGACTTGGCTTGAAAAGCAAGATAGAGAGAAGCAAAGGGAGAAGAAGAGAAGAAGAAGAGGAACGGACGAAGACAGCCCTGGTCGTCAGAAAGGCATCATGAACATCGATTGCTAAATCAAACGCCTCCCTGGGACATTCATCTTTGTCATCTGTAACTTTTTCGTAAGCTTTTTCTAAAGACTATATATATTCAGACGTTGCTATCACTACCTATTTTCTACTATTCTTTGTTCCTGTGGTATTATTATTATTCTTGTAATAAATACCATGCTGCTTTTAACTTTCAATGCTTTGTCTTAATGTCTAGAGTGATTGAAGTAATAAGTTAGATTTCCTTGCGCACCTGGTGACAGCCGGATTGTTGCCATTATTTCTGCGCTGCGAGGTTTATATGGCTGAGAGTGAAGAGCGCTATACTCAACAGAAGGGACAAATACGATAAAGAAGGTTTTCTTGGCTGATAAATGGCTTATAGTCAAGAGTGCTGAGTCTTTGTATGTTTAAATGTATTCTTGTAGACCAAAAGTAATATTTAGGTCTGAGATATCACTAAAACATCGTATGTTGTTCGTGCCGATAATAAGTAAGTCTCTTGAAGTGCTGAATGACAGGCTGTTATTAATATAGCAATTGTGTGGTTTAACTCTTTTAGGGTGGGTGTCGACTTTTGTCGACAGGAGGGGCTGAGGGCGGATGTCGACAAAAGTCGACATCCAGGGATAGAGGGCGACAATCAGCTGTTAATGGCGACAAAACCCATTGTCACGTCGCAGGTATTCCCTCTCTGCTTGGAGGACTGTTAATCTCGTTGGCTCAGCAACTAATCCTTGCGCAGCGCGAAGGCGATATGTAAACAAATAGAAACAAAGGCAAGATGGCATCAACATCTCATGCGGGAGCGAAGCGAGTTCAAAAAAGAAAATACTCGGCCGAAGAAACTTTGCGATCGAGGAAGAAATCGCATGAGTCGGAGACCAGCTGCAGCTGCTCGGCTGGCAGCTGAGCGCATTCGCGCTGTCGGTGCACCTACGGCAAGGTTCGCTTGGGAGGAATACCCAGACATTGATCCTTGGGAGCCGAACTGGCTACCGGACTTTACAAAAAGGCACGGCTTGCTGCTGGACACCACCGATCACACGCCGCTGGACTATTTCAGGCTGTTTTTTCCTGAGGCAGTTTTTCAACTGATAGCGGATGAGACGAACAGGTACGCAGAGCAATTTTTTGAATCGCGGGAGGCGCTTGCTCGCATTCTTGTTTTCGAAGTGGAAACCCACAACCAAAGACGAGATCAAGGGCTTTGTGGCATTGCAGATAGAGATGGGACTGGACTGGCGATATAATTTCAGGGAGCACTGGTCCAAACGTACTTTGTCACCTGGTGGCTTTGGACAGGTTATGCCCCGTGATCGGTACGTGCTGCTGCAAAGCTTCATTCACTTTTGTGATAACAAGAAGCAAATCCCGAGGGTGAGCAGGGCTATAACCCCATGTATAAAGTTCAGCCCCTGCTTGACATAGTGGAGCCAACTTATAAACAATTTTATCAGCCTGGCGTGATTTGTCTGTGGATGAGTCCATGATAAAATATAAGGGACGGCTTTTTCCGTCAATATATGCCAGATAAGCCCACCAAGTATGGCATCAAGGATTTTGTATTGGCTGAAGCAAGCACTGGTTTCTGCCTAAAAGTAATTACTTACACTGGTAAGCATTCTTTTCAGAGGGAGAACTGTCCTTTGACAACTCAGGTTGTGCTGGAGCTGCTTCAGGGCTATGAACATTTTGGACATGTTGTGTACATGGACAATTTTTATAGTTCACCAGAATTGTTCATAGAGCTACAGAGCAGGGGAATTGGAGCTTGTGGCACAGTGTGGGTGAGCAGGAGACACATGCCTTTACAGTTGAAGCCAGAGAGGCTGAAAATGAAAAAAGGTGACAATCCTTTTTTATGCGGGCGGATAACTTGGTGGCATTGACATGGCATGATGTCAAACGGGTGACTTGTATTACTACAGTTCACACCAACAATTTGTGTGAGAAGGTAATTCGTTCTAAGGGAAACCCAGAAGGTAGAAAGCTGGACAAGCCTGTTGCACTTGAAGAGTACAATTGTAAAATGGCTGGAGTTGATCGACTGGATCAGATGCTGGGGTCATATGCTTATGGCCATAAGTCCACCAAGTGGTACCACACTGTGTACCATCGCATCCGTGAGATTGCACTCACAAATGGATATATATTATTCAAGCAGGCAAACAGTGACAGTACTATGACTGCGGCAAATTTCCGCAAGAAGGTGGTGGACAACTTGCTGGCAGAATATGTTGGAGTGCCTTTGGCAAAGCGAGGAAGGCCATTACAAAGAGCAGTGCCAGACAGGCTGACCGAGCGCCACTTTCCTGCAACTTATGAGGACAAAAAGTACAAGCCTGACTGTGTTGTGTGCAGCAACAGACTATTGAAAAAGAGGCACCAGTGCAACACATATTGCAAGCAGTGCAACGTGGCAATGCACGCAATTGGATGCTTTGAGCGTTACCACACTTTGCAGGACTTTGCCTTGTGAAATTTACAATATGTGAAATAATAATATGTTAAATTATATAGTATGCAGGCTCATACAAAATGCAAAACAGTTATGTTGTTCAAAAATAAATATTTTTTGTTTCTTTGATAAGTTAAACAATTGTTTTGTGTTCTTTTTGTAAAAAAAAGGTTTTTAGAAAAATATTCAGCCCTGGGAGAAAAGAAAAAAAAAAAAATTAGCCCTAAAAGAGTTAAAGTGCAAATGGTTAATCAGCGCGTGTGTGTCATTCATGGAGCACTGTTGTGGTTAGGGTCTGTGTGTGTGTGTGTTCATCTTAAAGTGCAACAGTAGACCAACCCGATAACTTAACTTGACGAGAACACTTACCCTTTGAGGAAACAGGTAAAGGGCAAGTAGAGGGAAATACCACGATAATACACTGACGAAATGATAAAATTCCGAGCACTGCCACTAGATATACTGTGTAATACTAATCCCTGTGCACTGGCAGAGCTCTGCTGCATTTGACCCACAATAATCGGTGCTGGCAGATGTTTTCCTGGCCCCCAGTGACCCCTATAAGACCGCCGCACATTATAATTCAATCAACGCTCATCGCAGAGTTTGTTGAGATTCCAGAACATTTCTGCATTTATGCTGAACTCACAGTGAAGTAAACTTTAGCCTGAGATAATTAAAATCAGAATCGACAATCAGCCTGAGAGAGTGAAACACTGATTTTATGATTATTGATTATTCAGTGTAGTAATGTGTAGTCATCACCCAGCAAGATGTCTGCGTTCTCAAAGAAACTGACAAGGTGGAGACCTCTAAGGGCCAAACAGAATCTGAAGTAGCTCTGCACCGCCACTTGAACAGACTCCTCTTCACCCTCATCTGTAAATTAGGACATCAACGCCAGGAACTTCGTGAAGGGGACATTGATTGGTAAAGAAAAGGATAAACAGTTAATGTTAATGATAATTTGGTTAAGCTCTCTTAAACCTCCGTCTAGTTTCTCCACATAAAGAAGCCCACTGGACCACCGCACAGCACAGTAAACCCGTTGTCTCAATTCTCGTAGATGTGCTCCACCATAGCTAAAGACAATGGTTGGTTAAGTACTTTGATTTTTCCTTTCATATATGTTTTAATTTTCTATTTATTTCCATATATGACCAACCACAGTACAATATTAATAAATATTTCATTATAATGATTCAACCATAAAGTAATGTTCACGTATGTGTTAATTTGTTAAATATTACTTTTCTTACTTTTTATATTTTGTATTTCCATCTTTTCTTAGACATTTTCATGTGTTCATTAAGTATATATATATTTTTAATATTCTTTTGTCGCACATTTAGTTTTCAGTGCCGCTGTGGATCTCCTGTAGGTGTCCGGTGGTCTCTGACTGAAGGTGCTGCCCCTGATGTCAAATGTGGTGGTGTAAGAATTGAGCTGACTGAAAATGGAGAGCTGAGTTCACGCCCTGAGCCCTGGGCTCACACCAGTGAGGTGGCTCCTGCTCAGCTCCACCGTGATGTGATTATTAAATTATTTACTTTGGTTCTCCTTTAAGAGATTAGAGGACTTGCATTTCTTGGAGTGACAAATGAAACAGAACTTCCTGTGCCCTTCCGCTCTGCAGTCCCGTGTCTTTATGCTTCACATTTCTCGTGTTCTTCATGGAGGACATTCAGTGCAGCCTGTTGGTGAAGTAGATGGACTGAAAATCACAGGACAACGTGTTTCTAATGTCACTGTGTGACCCGAGCAAATATATGACTTCACAAATAACCGCACTTCATGCTGTGACAGTAAAAGGCACAATATAATGTGAAAACAATGTTAACTATACAAAGGGCCTTTCTGGACAAGCTTATGATGTGGCCTAAGATTGGTGCATATGTTCCTCAAACACTTTGAGAGTTTGGAGACTTCTTGTGAAGTTGGATTTGAGGCCATTGCAAAGGATTGGCCATCCTAAACAATTGTGAGGAAAATTACAAGCTTTCCTGAAGCAGAGCTTGAGGAGACAGACAAAGGAAAGGATCATCCAGGACACTACGACACATCATCTACTCCAACTGACAGCAAATATGGGAGCAGAAAAAGAAATGAGGTGGGCAGTGAATATTCTGGGCTTTTGAGTGGCACATCTGAACTGGACAGGACCTCACCAGCCACATTGTCAACCATTACCAACAAAATGGCCAACAGGTCAACAGCATCAACTTCTTGTGGACACACATCACTGCCTTCTGAGATCAAAAAGATGAAGACGTGCTGTCTGAGCTGAAGGCATTGATTACTGCACTCAGGCGATATGATGAAGGAGATAAAGAGAACATACCGCAGAAAAGATGAGCTGAACAGGACAGAAACAATCAGGGCGTACGATTAAGAAATAACTTTGATGTGATGTTAAAAGAAAATATAAGAAAAATACAAGAATAAACCACACCTGGAAGAACTTAAGCAACAATGTACGACTCGCACTGAATGAGAACAATTGACATCCACCGCAGATAAAAATCTGAATACCTGGACTTACCGTACCACTGTGCACAAGGATTAAATATTAGTGTCCACTCTGAAAGGCACTATATGAAAAAGAAGGAAAGCAACAAAGAACTATTGAACAGTCAGTAAGTGCTGTACCACAGTATCCAGTAGCAAAGGCGCTGTATGAATGAATAAATTAACAGTTATTATGGGCTGTAGAACAGTATCCAGTATGAAATGCACTATAGGAAAAAGCTGGACATGGAGACAAATAGATGAACATACACAGGCATCATCATCAATAGAAATAAAATCCTGCTCTACTTCTTTATATTCCTTACTTTGTACCCCAATAAATGCAAGTTATCATCATTATACTAACAACCCAATGGTGCTTCACTCACTCAGAATATGAACCAATGTAGGAAGTATTTTACGATACAGAAGCTTTTATCTGTGGCACCTCTGCATGAGAACCACCTTCTTCTATCCTCTCAAACGTATCCAAAATGTTTACAGGCTGAGATCCAACCTGCGAACGCTGCAATCGAGCTCCAGCCTCTCTGGGTCACATGTTTCAGGTCTGCACCACATGAACATCATCATGCTGGACCAACATCTTTAAATGCCTGTCAGACAGCCTTGGTGACCCAATGACTCCTAATCCACTGACAGCTGTGACTGGTGGGCTCACAGAGGGGCTTAAAGTGGAGAAGGACAAACAAACTGTGATCACCTTTATTTCACTATTGGCATGTAGACTTGTCTCGCTCAACTGGAAGAATCCCAACTCTCCTCTGTTAAGTCAGTGAGTAACTGGTGTTTTATATTATCTGAAACTGGAAAAAAATCAAATTCTCACTTAGAGGATCTGTGCAGAACTTCTTTAAAACCTGTCAGGATCTCATCAATAAGATTTTAGAATGAGCTCTTAAAGCACCGAGGAAGAAGATTCTCTCCCCTTTTCTTTTTCTTCTCCATTTATCTTTATTCACTTATTAATTCATCGATTTACTTATTTTTACTAATTTTAAGTTTTACTCTTCCGGCCATACTCTCTTTCTCAGGGGTGGGGGTTGATTTGTTTTTTATCCTGTTTTTGCAAAAATTGATCTATTTGTGTGGAATGTTGTGTGATTTCAATAAAATAAAATTAAAAAAAGAAATACGCTATATGAAAGAAAAAAATGAGTGGAAAGTCATTACGTAGTGTATAATAGTGTCCGGTATGAAAGGCGTTATGTGAAAGAAAAAATACAGAAAGTACGACAGAAATGAGAGTAATGGGGAATGGTGAGGACAAATAAGACAAAGCAAAATGCACATCTTGTGTCTCTTACATAAATACTGTAAAAAGATGGTAAAAAAAAAGTCTCTCTCAAATACTCAGCGTGTCGTTGTGTGTTACAACTGCTGTACATTAGTGTCCACTTTGAAAGGCACGACAGGAAAAAGAACAAAAGTAAGAAAAGGGCGATAGAAAGGTCATTTACTGTTATATAATAGTGTCCAGTATAAAAGATACTATATGAAGGAAAGAAATATTAACAGACATTAAGAGGTAAATAATAGTGTCCAATATGAAAAGGCACTAAATGAAGAAAGAAAGAAAGAAAGAAAGAAAGAAAGAAAGAAGAGTAAACACAAAAGAAAAATATAGTCTTGTCACCCTCTTGTGGCAGCAATAGAAAGTTACAGTACATAAAAATTATTTTTAGAAGATGCGCTTCTGGTGAAAAAAAAAACTATGTCTCTCTCTCTCTCTCATAAACTAAGCATATTTCCACGTGATGCAGGTGCCATACATTAGTGTCCACTCTGACAGGTAATATTTTGAAAAAAAGAAAGTAACAAAGGATGATGGATCAGTTTTTATTTACTATATAACAGTATCCAGCTCCAAAGGCGCTATATGAACAAAACAAATACTGAAGTTATTTAGAGCTCCATGACAGTTTTCAATATGAAAGGCGCTATATGAAGGGAAAAAAGAAAGAACGACAAGACATTAATTAAGTAGCATATAATATTGTCATCTAAGAAAGGCGCTATATGAAATAAAAAAGACAAAGTAAGAAAGAAACAAACGTAATGATAAATAATGACAAACACCAAAAGGCAGAATTGCCACCTTGCTGCCCTCTGGTGTCAGATATACAAATTGCAGCACATAAACTCTTTTTTTGAATATGCGCCGGTGGTCAAAGCCTACTGTACGTCTCTCTCATTGACCTGGCATACCTATAACAGATGTTCAGTATTTGATGTACAAGGTATGGTTGTAGTAATACAGTGTGGAAAAACTGTCATCTTTATTTCTTCTATTATTGTTATTAACAAAGTTCAACTAGTGACTTCAACAGTATTTGAAAAAAAAGGCAAAGCAAGAATTCTCAGAAAAATACACTTTTAAAGTTTCAGAAAGTATAAATGAAATACAGTCTACATGAGGAGATATCAAAAATAAATCTAAAATAAGAGTGCATGTGTGCGGTGATCCTACTGATTCCAAAGGGAGCTCAAAAATAAAAGTCTGGTTGGCCACATACTTGCTGGCGTCTCCAATCAATCTGACATTAACGTCTTTGCCAGTTCAAAGTATAAAAGTGATAAAAGACTCAGAAAGAAGGTGGGAGCCTAAGAGAAGAACAGGGACCATCCATCCATCCATCGTCTACACCTGCTTTATCCTGCCTGGTCAGAGGAGCTGGAGCCGATCCCAGCGAGCACAAGGAACAGGACCATCACAGGGGCAAAATGTAAAGGTTAGTGAAAGGACCCCATTAGGACGCAGGGCCCCCACTTTACACTCACCCTCGTCATTAAATTACAAAAGAAATCACCCATCCAAGATCTCATAAAAAGTAAACTGAAGCTTTTGTCTGAACTCTGAATGGGCTGGTCAAAAGAAGATGGTCCTGGGGGTCCACGTGAAGTGACACCCCATGCAGGCTGGCCCAGAATGCATCATCTAAAAGGAGATTTGAATTCAGCCGACTGTCAGCCGCACAAAGCCTTTAAGTGGCTTCAGCTCAGGTATGGAGGCATAGCAGTTAGTTAAGGCTGTGACAGAATGACCCTCGACAAAGAATCGGCCCTGCAATGAAGCCCCAGCTTAAGGGGGTCCAGAAGAATGATGTTAAGTGTTACTCTCTCTGTTATTTAGAGCGCCAACAGACAGATTGGTTCTTAAAAGTGTTGAAGTTCCAGCGTAACGGGGGTCCAAGGAGAAGCTCTGCACCAGACCACCAGCCAGGACTGAAGAGGCAGTGGGCTCAAATCTCACCTCTTAGCCCTTTAGTGGAAGAAAGAACAGACAGCAATAGCTTACTTTTAATAATAATAATAATAATAATAATAATAATAATAATAAGAAGAAGAAGAAGAAGAAGAAGAAGAAGAAGAAGAAGAAGAAGAAGAAGAAGAAGAAGAAGAAGAATAAAGACAACTGGATATTCTGCATTTTTAAAGGGAAGTAAATGCTAACACTAACAGATCAGGTCAGGTCAGGTTGGGCAGCATACACTGGTACAGCACGTCGCCGCACCCACCACACAATACAAACAGCTCGGGGTCCTGGTTGGCAAACCCCAGGCAGACACACAGTCCAGTCCCACCCTCTATCTGCCACAGCCTGGTGTTACGTGAGTGTCCCCTTAGCCTGGTCCAGACACTCGGGTCCTCAACAACGAGGATCCTGCATTCCTGATCACACTCGGGGAATCGCACCCCATGGCCATAGTTCTGTAACTGACGCTCCGTCACAATGCAGGTCATGTGCCTCATTCTGTACTCAGGTACCCAATGATTCTCCAAAGAGACACAGGAGTCCAGTCTTCGTCTCAGGTCACTGGATAGCGTCCATGTCCCACAAACAGGAAGCACCAGGACTCTAAAGACTTGGACCTTCGTCCTTTTGCTGATATCAGGAGAGCCACACACCCCTCAGTGACCTCATGACCCCCCATGCTGTCCCAATCTGTCAACTGACTTCACAGTAAGAGTCACTAGAGTCACATGACTGTCACTGCCAAGGTAAGTAAACCTCTCGATGACGAGGTGACACTCTCTCTGCACAGACAGACACACTGCTGATGGCCGTGCCCTCGAGGTCATTAAAGACCTGGCTCTTTGGTTTTTATCAGGACCCTCACAAGCCCAGACACTCAGACTCCTCACTCAGTCTCTCGAGCTCCCCGATCAGAGCCTCCATTACACAAATGTAATAATAATAATAATAATAATCCATTTTATTTATATAGTGCCTTTCCAAAGCTCAAAGTGCTTTACAAAATAAACAACAAGAAATAAATCACATGGGATACAAAACAACATCCACATAAAACACCAAATAAACATCCAAATAAGAAACACAAAGATGAACAATGAATTAAAACCGAAGTGCCAGCCTGCTGTTCCTCACTCAGCTCATTCTTATCGACTTCATCGTTCGAGACAATCGCTCCTTTTCTTTGTTCAGGTGCAGCACAGGCAGTTGAATGAACTCACTGAGGGTCCCACCGTATTAGTGAGGGGGTCTGCGCTCATACAGACTCAGGATGGACTATCAAAGTGGGACTCTGTAAGCACAACACCACAACATGCGTATTATTAGTTCTTATTTGGCTGACGTCTTTATCCACAGCGACTTTTACAGACCCCTTTAAAAAGTAAAACACTAGGATTTGAAAAACGTTTACCTCGGTCAGCTGTTGCTATTCGGTTTACATGAACAGATTGAAACGAGCGGATTTTGTCCCCAGCACCACCACGTTGGCACGTTAAAGTAAGTCAGAGTATTAAAGATTATTGAGCTTCAAAGATTTCTTGCACTTGGCAACAGAGGATTGGCTCACCCCGATAAACAGGCCAATTCAAGCCAACAGGTACAAAGCTGGCCGGTCCAGGTATAGTAAGGGGCCACTTTATTTAAGGGGTCTGCTGACCTGTCACTGGTATAAAGCACGACTGGCTGCCAGGGTGGGGAGTCAGCCACTGTAGCTCAACTGGTTGAACGCTGATTTAACCCACCAGTACATGAGATGTACCAGTTCAAGTCCCATCACGAGAAGAGGGGTTTTAAAATAGAAAGTCGTCACTTTATTTGATGGGCTTGGTGATAAAAATAATTTATAGACTACACCACTAAAGGGCCAGCAGTGTGACATCATGAAAATAGAGTGACCAATCCAAACAGTTGAAACAGACTGACCACCCTGGTCAAAGAGGCAGACCCGAGCTAAAGGAGCCCATAGGATTCACCTCATATAACATGTAAACTGTCTGTCAGCGTCCTCCATTCTGTCGATGATATAAAAGACTTCTTGTATCTTCCAGACAGAGGATTAGCTCACTGAGAGAGACGAGTCAAATCACTTCTCACAGAAACAAGTAGAGGTGCAGGGTTTGAATGATGTCCTCTCCAGCGTGATGAATGACCAGCCCATTTATTTAAGGGCTCCACAGACCGGTCACTAACATTAAATGTATCTGGTCAGCTTACTCTACAGCCAGACTCGGTAGCTCAGCCGAGTGGACCACTCATGCAGAAGAGTGTGGGTTTGCGTCTGCCCCCAAATCATAGGAGCACCTAAAATAGAAAGCAGTCCCTTCATTTGCTGTGGCCACCAAAGAGTTAACAGTATAAATGATTTCAATACCATTCTTCAAAAGGGGACCCCCATGGTGGCACAGCAAAACAAGCAAACAACCCTCTCATCTAACACCAAGTCAGCCCTGCAGTCAAGACCACCCACAAGAAAAGGGAACCCAGAAGAATGACAACCAGCAAGACCCTCTCATTTATTAGAAGTGTCAACCGAGAGATGAGTTGTTGAAAGTGCTGAGGCTCCACAGTGAGAGGGGCTCAGATAGGAGCTCTGCAGGGTTAAGACCCCCAAACCCACCTACCGAGACAGAACAGCCAGTGGGTTCAAATCCTCCTCCTGCCATCATCAGAAGAAAATACAAGAAGAACAAAACAAGTGTCCTCTTATTAAAGAATATAACAAAAAAAAAGAAATCAGGTCAGGGGACAACGGTGACACGACCGCTTGGGTGGTGCAGTGGCGAGAACTGCTGTCTCGTAATCAAGAGATGGTGGCTTTGATTCTGGATCATTCCTGCATTTACCATTTTGAGTAGTGAGCTGCTCTTATTGTTACTATTATACAATAAAAATATACATTTAATTTGAGTCTGTAACAGCCGGTGTAAATATATGGTACTTGTAAAGGTTAGCGTTTTTTATTATTATTATTCAGTTTTATTCTCTCAGTCACGTTCACGCTCCCACTGATCTGACACTGTTAGTTTTCAAATTAAGACGTGTTATAGCCGAGGTGAAGTCAGATGAGGACGAGGGTTAATATCAGAGAAAGAAAACAGAAGTCCTGCCTGCAAGAAACGTCCACTCACACATCAGAACAACGCAGAGCACCAGGCGTGAAGGTGAAAGATGGCACCGTCTGGATGGAGTGAGAGGTCGGGCGTCATCCTGCCAATGAATCTGCCACACACACATGTCCTACAATGAAGCATCACGGCCTATAGAGGTATCGTGTAAAGATCTGTTTGTGATTATGTTTTGTGATGGTCTTTATATGAAAAACATGTGTATGTTACTTATATAAAAGTCAGATTGAATGTTATTTACCTTGATTTATTTACTGATCTTCATACAGCGTAAAGTCAAAGTAGACTGCAGAGCGTCCTGTGTTTGATCGACATAGACGTGCTGACAAAGTACATGTGTTCACCACACTGTCTGGTACAGCGTCTGTAGTCTGCACTGATCCGCCAGTCCACCTCATCTTCCCTCACTCGTCAACAAGACCCTCAGATATTTATACTCCTCCGCGGGAGACAATACCTCAGTCACATGTTCTCTGCTGTGACATTGCTAATGTGGAAGACGAATGTTCTCTTCGTTCCCTTGTACTAATTCATGTCTGAGAAGTAAGCTTTACGAAACCAAGTAACATCATGCTTTGTTTTAGCAAACAGAAAAATGTTTGTGCAAAGGACTCAAGGTCTGAGCATTCCACACATGAGTCTGCCTTATCACGTTGTCCCTTAGCTTACATCTGAACGCCATAACAAAAGGAGCCAAGAAATCAAGTTGCACAAGGGGCGTTGAAGGGGCTAAAGGCTTGTGTATAATAAAGTGTTGACTGTTACATTTTATAATGATATTAAATTACACATTCTAGGGGTATAAAACTGGACCCCACCCAACAGACGGGGTTCAGAAGAGCCCTGACATTGTCATGTATATTTGATTGTCTGCTTTTCTGAAACTCTTCTCACCGTTTCTCTGAAAATAAAGCTGCTTTATAACCACACCTGCTGTCGGGTCTGAGATTTCGTCCACATGTTTGAACGACATGGGTAGATGGGGAGTGTCTGATGATTGCATATAACGCCGAAGTTACTGCTCTTTACCATTCTCTCCTCTGCATGTCCTGAAGTACAAAAGAAAGAGCATACAGCAACATGCAGGGACTGGCAGGAACACTCAATAAAACTGAATAAAAAGAAAAGCAAGTGACGGTGAGATACGAAGAAGGCAGCTTCGCCAGTGTTTGTGTGTCAGAACCCTTTTTTGGTGCGTTAGTATGCATCGTGGTACACTGCAGAGCTATAGCGCGTCTTTAGTGAAAACAGCCGTGTCAGATGGGGTTGTATGGATTGATTCTGAACGCAACTGAGAGAATGAAAAGTGAATAATAAAAAAAAAGCTAACCTTTACAAGGATCATAAATTACACCGGCTGTTACAGACTGAAATCAAATGTATGCTTTTATTCTAAAACAGTAAGACTAAGAGCAGTTTACTTCTGAAAACAGAGGGGTGCAGGATCGAACTCGTGATTCCCAAGCAGGGGCTGAGTCTATTGAACCACAGAGTCAGTTACAATAAACTGCTGTCAATGTCGCATGTTAAGGCGGCTTTTTGTTTATGCAGTTATATTTTTGAATAAAAGCGCAATTGTGTTATTCTTGTGAAAATGTTTCTTTGCTATTTGGACTTCAGGTTTCATACATTATATAGTTTATGCCTACATTTTGTCATCTACTACTAGAATATAAAAAACGTTTCTGTTTTAACAATGTGTTGACACAGATTACTGTAGAAACGGAACAGACATGAAATGTGTGTGTTCCAAATAACGATCTATTATTTCCACTCTAAAACTCCACTTCACTCCCAGATACTCAATCAAGGTCATGAGCTGAGAGAAGTTCATGCACGTTCTAAATTGGTGGGGGGATGGAATAGCCGGCTGCTCCAAGCTTCTCTTTATCAGCACATTTAGAAGACAAAGGGCGCTGGCGGAGAGGTGTGAAGGGATTTAAGAAGCAGTTTAAGGTGGGACGGAATTACGAGTTTTTTCGTAGGCTCTGGTAATTCTAGTGTTAAAGCTCTGTCAAACTATTGTTAATTTCAAAGCAAAATGCAACCAACCATTTTGTTTATAACTACATTAAATAATCCTTATAAATAGATCCTGGTGCTTGATAATACTTAACACTAATTGATATCATTAAATGATACTTCTTTGTTAAACTGGTCATTTTACATGGCTACTGAAAATGTTTCGTTTTTTCCAGGTAACAAAATACATCTAGCAATACCAGGTTGTGTGGCATTCAGTGCTTTTGTTTTATGGCTCTGTGTATCTGACCTATCATACTTTTCTCTTGCCTGTTATGGAGTTCTGTCTAATTACCTGAAGTTACAGGAATTGGGAAGTGATGAACTATTTTGGTAAGAATATGTGTTAAGGTCTACATAAGAGAGTATAAAGGGGAAAAGTGTCACCCTAGGACCCTAGCATGACAAAACAAATCATAATTGGGCTTTTCTGTTTTTAACTTTTTAATTAAAAATAGTGAAATGTTTTCCAGTTATCACCTGTGTTAATAATTTTAGTTTTTTTGAGTAGACAGAAAATATCAATTTTGTGCTAGTGTAACAACAGTGAATGCTTTTACATGCACGAACAAAACTGGGATAAGGTGAGTAATCTGTCTAAGGTAGAAACCTGCTTTCTTAAATCTCCGTTTAAACGCACAAGTGTATTTACAGAGTTTTCCTTTTTCAAAAGGCTCCTATGTTATAGAAATGAGCTAAGGAAAAAATTTAAATTGTCACTGACCACAGCAAATCCTAAAACACGTAGAATCTGTCTCTCTTGTGCAGTGTGGGATTACTTTTAAAAATAACTTAATTATATTACTCTCACGTCTAAAATCACCCGGCCTTTGGGGGCTACTATTCTGTATTAAAATAATTACTTTTCATTTAGCGAAATGAATGAAAACACCGTTGCCTTCTGTCTATTAAGCATTCACTTTTGATTCACATAATCAAAAATATGCCATACCGTGATCCTTGATGTTTCCGACGAGATTCGGTTTCCTCTTTCAGTATTAACGGCCTGCTGAGTAATGGACCGGTCTGAACACTTATATACCCAAAAAAGCGGTGTTTTTTGGAATGTGCCCCTGTGATCTGTAATAACAGATGTGCCCATCATTTTGCCCGGACATCCGTTGTCCGGTGTTTAAAAACAGCACCTTTGGATGGGTGATGAAAAGTCCAGAATTTGTTTAATAGAATCCATTGTAACCCGTAGATTTGTTTAAACAGATGCATGCATCTCCGTAAGATCTTTCTCACCTTTCCCAAGGTTTGCTCGGCCACAAGGTTAAGGGTTATAAACGGCCTGAGCCGTCCTAACAGCTGAAGTGTGATTTGACACCTATTCACCAGCGCCCACCTACCAACTCCGGACGCGTGGAGCCCAAGATATACATTCTGATTAAGGCAATCAAACTTTTAGAAAAACTAAATGCATTTCTTCATGATGGGAGGATTAAAATGTGTAGATCAAGGGATGGTTTTAGATCGATTTTAATACAAATTATAAATATATTAATTAATATAGCATTTAGACATCTCAAACGTGATTTATAAGGGAACTGCTGCATCATATTTAACTGTGTGTGTGTGTGTATGAGGGGCTTATATCGAGCTATTTATCTCATGTTTTACACGTTATCATGAAAGCCTTTAACTTTTAAACATCCATCCATCTTGGGGGAAAAAGTAGCTGCGTGCTAAGTGCATAGGGATGGAAGAAGGGGGTGGTTTACGCTCAGCTGTTGACAAGCATGCGCGCTCCCGTGCCTGGGTTAGGTTATGAGGGGAACTTACACACAGCTCCGAGCATATGGCCTGGACTGACGGGCTCAGTGTGAACAGAGAGAAAGAGAGAGATCCTTTCTGTGTGCTTCGAACTACGTGCCCTTGCCTGCACGTACGCGTAGAGCTTCGGCACTGGCCAGTTCGCGGGCGCGCAAAGGGGGGCTGTCTGATCTGAGAGTCTCTGTGTAGACAGAGAGAGCCGGACAGCTTGTATTTCAGTGTGCTTTGAACTACACGCACAAGCCTGCGGGGGCTGCTAAAAGCTGGACTGCTTGTCTTTCTGTGAGATGTGAAATGCTGGATCTGTAAGTGGGCTTAGATAAAAAAGTGGCTTACAAATGATAAAGTTTAGATATTTTAAAAATAATAGTTACATAGGTACAAGGATTCTTACTTAAAGCAATATTGGCAGGAACGGCGACAAGTTAGTCCTCGGAAAAATGGCCCAGGAAGTGGAGGGGCCAGCCATCATGTGTTGCTGTCTGGGTATAGATAGGAACATGCCTGAACTTGTCTTAGGAAGAGGGGGGGCTGGGAAGTGGTTGGGGGGTGATGATGGGTTCAAGGGGGGTGGGGGCATCCATCAAATTACCCTTGACAGTTTCCTGGGAAAACAGATGGCCGGGCTAAAGGTCATCAAAGGTCAACAAACAACAGATGGGTGGGGGTGGGGACTTCCTGTCATCAATCAACAGGGGCCCGGATAAAGGTCATCAAACAACAGATGGTTGGTGGGGGCGGGACTTCTGGTCATCAATTAAAAAGGGGCAGGGTTTAATCTCATCAATTAAATTGGATTACATTTTGACAGAACCCACCTGACATATTACTACTCTTCTGTGTTGCCTCATCAGTCTGTTTGAGGTCGTTACCTTGTGGTAGGATGAAGTGCCATCCAGCAAGTTTGGAGGCATCTACTGGACTTTGAGCAGATCAGATGTTTCTACACACCTCAGAATTCATTGTGCTGTTGTTGTCAGCAGTTCCTTCATCAATGAAGAGAAGTGTGCCAAGGACCTACATACATGCCCAAGTCGTAACACCACCCTCTACAATGTTTAACAGATGAGGTGGTCTGCTTTGGATCTTGGGACGTTCCTTATTGTCTGCACACATTGCTCTTGCCATCACTTTCTTTCGTCTGTCTACAAGTCCTTTTCCCAGAATTCTGCAGACTTTCTGAAGTCCTTTCTCACAAACTGTTATCAGGCCGTCCTGTTTTTGTGGCGAACTAGTGGTTTGTATCCTGCAGTGTGGCCTCTGTGTTTCTGTCTGTGAAGTCCTCAGCTGATAGTCGTCTCTGTCACATCCACATCTGCCTCCTGAAGACTCTTTTTGGGCTGTCAGACAGGCGTTTGGGGCTTTTTCTTGACCACAGTCAGGATTCTTCTATCATCTGCAGTGGAGGTCTTCCTTGGCCCACCAGTCTCTTTGTGATTCGTGACCTCACAACTGTGTTCTTCTTCATGATATTCCAGACAGCTCATTTCGGTTATCCTAAGATTTTACTGACATCACAAACAGAGTTGGAGTCTCTCAAGAACAGAGAAGCCATTCCCAAAGGCAGTGCACTAATAAATCTTGATCCCTCCACAGACGTTCAGAGTTGGAAGTCATATTAGTGAAGTTCAACTTTCTCTCAAAGATGAAGCCCTTCTGTTAATCCCTGGAAGTCTTCACGTTGTTTCTTGGTTAGTGCCATTACCACAAGCAGACTGAACATCAAGGACGTCTCTTCATGGAGGAGCTCTGTGTGTTGTTGGTGCAAAAACAGTTATAAGCAGAGCCATATTTAATGTGTCATTTGCAGGAAACTGTGTTGTGTATTTCACACTCAGAAGATGGCTGACTTACCAGCAGTAAGTACAGAACCTCCCTTTACTAACGTAGAGCTTGATGTGTTCAGTCCTTGAACTTCTGACTCACGTCAAACCGGTAACAGAGGGCAGTCAGATTCACCTGTGTGAGTATCAGGGTGGTCCATGTAGTGCTGGTCGAATCCAAGGACACTTCATGTTTCATCACTGCCTTCAGATGGTTCATCTCTGTTAGAGGCTCAGTTAACAGCATGCACTTCTCTCATTATTTCATCACAGTCATTAAGGGGGATGTGTTTGATATCAGGTGGGGGTCATGTTGGCAGAGATAGGCAAGATATATTTCTTCATATATTAATTATTATTTTATTGTCCTATACTGTTGTGTTTAACGCTCTAAATGTGTGAGCCTCGTGATGTTTGTCCTTCTTCAGCCGCCATACAGAGGGGCGGTCCCAATGTAAATTAGTGTAACCATGGTAACTACAAGCCTTCTTTAGGCCCCAAGTTCATCCTGCCTGTGTAGGCCTTTGGTCACATGATCAGTAAGTTCATATCTGTGCCAGTTTACCGTTATGTATTAATATTTACAGTTTAGAGCACGTTAGCGAGCCGTTTGTTATTTGAGTGCTGCTCTTCACTTGTCACTCCGCTGTGTTTCTATTGTTTCACTTGCCTTTGAGTTATGGACTGTTTGTTTCTTCACTTTGTAGTTTCACACCTGCTCTTTGTTAATAAGATGGAGATTCGTACGCCTCGTGTCAAGGTGGTCTGCAGGATGAGAAACTGATAAAGGGGGGAGTTCAGCTGCCTGAATGTCTATTAAGTCATAATAGTGAGATCAGAACATCTACAGAGACGATAACTGGGAATAGAACTGGAATCTCTGATAGGACAACAGCACTGACCAGTGTGCCACCAGTTCAGACAAATGAGGCACCAGAAAGAGAAGAAGAAGCGAAAACACGCAGCTTGAGACATCTTGGGACTTGCGATTTATCCTGTTACTAAATTATAAATTGATCTCAGTCTGATTAATTCTTTTAAAGTTTACTTTTAATTTCATAATAAAACAAGTTCTTTATTATGTTACTGACCAACTTCACTCTTGGGGTATGAAGACACACTTTGGACTGTCATCATCATGAAGCAGGATGACAACATGGTGGCACAAGTGACAATTCAGTCTGTGCTTCACAAGTGTATAAAGCTCTTTGTAAATCATAACACAAATTGTTTTGCTGATGTGGTGTTCTGTGTTCTGTGCCACAGTGACAATGCTGGAGCAGACATGACAAGACCTCAGCAGAGAACTCAACATGGACTTCATACTTTTGAGTATTTTGTCCACCCAAAGCACCAAAGATACACTCAGGAGGATGAAGATAAAGACCACCAAGAACATAACCTCACGTTACTGACTACCCACCGGACCACACTGAACACCTGCTGACCACTCCTAATGGTTCAAGTGGCCCACATGCGGTGACTTCCCTGTCCAGTGTGACTTTGTTGTGTCTTCTGTCACCTCGTCACACTGAAAGACCTCAACATTTAACTGTTTAAAGATCCAAGGAAGCCAAAGCCTCCTGTGACGCTGCTCTACCATAAAGTGACAACAAGAGGAGGCTCCAGTGACACGACTGTCATCATCAACATGTCGTCATTGGGAATGTGACACCACAGACATGGCAATGAAGACACAAACCTGAAAACTGAAACATGTGGTGGACAAAATGTCTATTGAGAGGGAGTGTGGCTGAGGGTCTGACTGCATTAAAAATTGGTGTTAAAATTATCAGCAAACTTGGATTGTGTGACTCAAATGGACCTTAATGCTAAAATGAATAGAAAACAAGAAGAGCACTGAAGGATTTGGTTCAATTTCAGTTCTATTCATGACCACCAGAGGGCGCCATTTACACACATTGATTTTATTTTTTTTATATCTTTAAATAGATTCTTATGGAAAAATCAGCACGTCATCCACATTAAAGGCATTCCCATAATGCTGTGCTTTTGAACTGAAGGCCCGCCTTCCCCCTTATTCATTGGTCAATAGTCCTGTCTTCAGTTCAAAGTGTCAGTCCCATGTGACTTGCAGTTCCTGTTAATGACATCCGCTGATTTTTCTGAAGTATCTGTTTATAATACACGTGAGTTTTACACGTTTTGAATTTATGACTGGATAACCGACATGTGGATGACGAGACACGAGTAATGTGAGATTTTATTATCTCTTTATTTAATGGACGTTTTTCTCATCATTTGTTGTTATACAGCATTGGTCACCATTGGCTTTTCTTATATCATAAACTTTTGACATTAAATTTTCAGCCATCACAACAAACTACATTGGAGTAATAAATATAAAAAAAAAT